>NC_135885.1:109372412-109640298 GCF_964194155.1 Cetorhinus maximus
TTCTTGTTCTCTCTCTTTCTCTTGGTCAGTTGGTCGGGCTCTCTCTCTCTCTCAGTTGGGCTCCCTCTCTCTGTCTTTCGGTCATCTCTTCTCTTGCTTGCTCTCTGTCTCTCTCTCTCTTTCTCGGCCAGTCGGTCTCTCTCTCTCTCTCTCTCTCTCCCCCTATCAGTTGGTCGGTCATCTCTCTCTCTCTCCCTCTCCGTTCGTCAGTCGGTCTGTCACTCTCTCCCTCTCTCTCTCTCTTGTTCTCTCTCGTTCTCTTGGTCAGTTGGTGGGGCCCTCTCTCTCTCTCTCTTGGTTGGGCACTCTCTCTCTCTGTCTTTCGGTCATCTGTCTCTCTTGCTCGCTCTCTGTCTCTCTCTCTCTCTCTCTCGGTCAGTTGGACTCTCTCTCTCTCTTTCTCATTCGGTCGGTCATCACTCTCTCTCGCTCTCTGTCTCTCTCTCTCTCCGTTGGCCGGTCAGTCTCTCTCCCTCCCTGTCTCTCTCGCTCGGTCGGCCATCTCTCTCTCTCTCTATCTCTCTCTCTGTCAGGCATCTCTCTCTCAATATCTCTCTCAATCGCTCTATCGCTCTGGCTCTCTCTCTCTCTCAGTCGGTTGGACTCTCTGTTTTTCTCTCTCTCTTTCTGTTGATTGGTGTCTGACTCTCTCCCTCTCTCTTGGCTGGCCAGCCTTTCTTTCTCTCTCTCCCTCTCAGTCGGTCGGTCATCACTCTCTCTCTCGCTCTCTCCATATGTCGGTCATCTCTCTCTCGCTATCTCTCATGATCGGCCGGACGGTCGGTCACTCTCTCTGTTGCTCTCTGTCTCTCTCTCAGTTGGTCGGTCTCTCTGCTTCGTTCTGGGTCAGTCGGGGTCGCACTCTCTCTATCTATCTTTCTCCTTGTCGGTCTGGCTCTTTCTTTCTCTCTCTCTCTGTTGGTCAGTGTCTCTCTCTCTCTCGATCGGTCGGTCTCTCTCTCTATCTCGGTCAGCCTCTCCCTCTCTATCTCGGTCAGTTGGTTGGTCGGTCATCTCTCTCTCTCCCTCTCCATTTGTCGGTGTGTCTCTCTCCCCCTCGGTCAGTCCGTCTGTCACTCTTACTCTCTCTCTCCCTCTTGTTCTCTCTCTTTCTCTCAGTCAGTTTGTCGGGCTCTCTCTCTCTCTCGGTTGGGCACTCTCTCTCTCTCTCCCACTCTCTGTCTTTTGGTCATCTCTCTCACTCGCTCTCTGTCTCTCTCTCTCGGTCGGTCAGTCTCTCTCTCTCTCCGTTGGCTGGGCAGTCTCTCTCCCTCTCTTCTCTTGGTCGGTCGGCCATCTCTCTCTCTCTTTCTCTCTGTCAGTCATCTCTCTCTCAATATCTCTCTTGATCGCTCTGTCACTCTGTCTTTCTCTCACTCTGTCGGTCGGTCTCTCTCTTTCTCTCTATCTTTCTGTTGGTCGCTGTCTCACTCTCTCTCCCTCTCTCGGTTGGTCAGTCTCTCTCTCTCGCTATCTCTCATGATCGGCCGGTCGGTCGGTCACTCTCTCTGTCCCTCTCTGTCTCTCTCTCAGTCAGACGGACTCTCTCTTTCTCCTTGGTCAGTCGGTTTCGCACTGTGTCTCTCTATCTTTCTCCCTGTTGGTTGGTGTCTCCCTCTCTCTCTCGGTCGGTCAATCTCTCTCTCTCGCTCTCTCTCTCTCCCTCTCTCCTTCTCAGTCGGTCGGTCATCTCTCTCTCTCTCTCTCTCTCTCTCTCTCTCTGTCAGTTGGTCTCCCTCTCAATATCTCTCTCGATCGCTCTGTCGCTCTGTCTCTCTCTCTCTCTCTTTCTCTCTCTTTCTCTGTTGGTCGGTGTCTGTGTCCCTCTCCCTCTCTCTCGGTTGGCCGGTCTCTCTCTCGATCTGTCGGTCTCTCTCTCTCTCTCTCAGTTCGGTACTCTGTCTCTCTATCTCTCTCTTTTGGTCATCTCTCCCTCTCTCACTCGCTCGCCATCTCTCTCTCTCTCTCTCTCTCGGTTGGTCTCTCTCTTTCTCCCTCTTGGTCAGTTGGACCTCTCTCTCTCTATCTCTCTTGATCGCTCTGTCACTCTGTCTCTCTCTCTCAGTCGGTCGGTCACTCACTCTCTTTCTCTCTCGTTTGGCTGGTGTCGCACTCTCTCTCCCTCTCTTTCTTCCTGTCGGTCGGGCTCACTTTCTCTCTCTGTTGGTAGGCCTCTCTCTCTCTCTCGGTCGGTCTCTCTCTCTCGGTCTGTCGGCCTGTCGCTATCTCTCTCTCTCTCCCATTCTCTTTCTTTCTCTCGGTTGGTCATCTCTCTCTCTCTCTCTCTCAGTCGGTCTCTCTCTCTCAGTTGGTCGGTCAGTATCGCTCTCTCTCTCTTTCTCTCTCTCAGTTGGTCGGTATCCCTCTCCCTCTCTGTCTCTCTCTCATCATCGGGCGGTCCCTCTCTCTCTCTCTCTCTTTCACTCTCTTTGTCAGTCTCTCACTCTCTCTCCGCTCTCGGTCAGTCGGTATCTCTCTCTCTCCCACTCTCTCCCTCTCTCTCTCTCTGTCTCCCTTTCGGTCGGTTGGGTTCTCTCTCTCTCTCTGTCTGTCTCACTCTCTCATTCGGTCCCTGATTCTCTCTCTCTTTCTCTCACCCTCTAGGTCGGTTGATCTGTATCCCTTTCTCTCTCTCTCTCTCCCTCTCTCAGTTGGTCTGTCGGTCTCTCTCTCTCTCAGTTGGTCAGTCAGTATCCCTCTCTCTCTCTCTCTCACACTCTCTTGGTCGGTCTCTCACTTTCTCTCCTGCTCTCAGTCAGTCGGTATCTCTCTCTCTCTCTCTCTCTCTCTCTCTCCCACTCTCTCTCTCTGTCTCCCCTTCGGTTGGTCTCTCTCTTTGTCTCTCTCACTCTCTCGGTCGGTCTCTGATTCTCTCTCTCTTTCTCTCACCCTCTCAGTCGGTTGCTCATTATCCCTCTCTCTGTCTCTCTTTTTCTCTCTCGGTCGGTCAGTTGTTCATCCTCTCTCTCTCTCGGTCGGTCAGTTATTCATCCTCTCTCTCAGTCGGTCTCTTTCTGTCTCTCTTTCTCTCCCTCTCTCTTGTTCGGTCAGTTGTTCCCTCTCTCCCTATACCTCTCTCTCTGTCCCTATCCCTCTCTATTTCGATCGGTCTCTCCCTCTCTATCTCGGTCAGTCGGTCGGTCGGTCATCTCTCTCTCTCTCTCTCTCGGTCGGTCGGTCTCTCTCTCTCGGTCTGTCGGCCTATCATTCTATCTCTCTCTCTCCCGTTCTCTCTCTCTGCCTCGGTCGGTCTCTCTCTCTGCCTCTCTCTATCAGTCGGTCATCTCCCGCTCTCTCTCCCTCTCTCAGGCGGTCTGTCAGTCTCTCTCTCTCTCAGTTGGTCGGTCGGTATCCTCAATCTCTCTCTCTCTCTTGGTCGGTTGGTATCCCTGTCACACTGTCTCTCATGGTCGGTCGGTCACCCTCTCTCTCTCCCCCTCTTGCTCGGTTGGTATCCCTCTCTCTCTCTCTCTCTCTCTGTAACTCTCTCGGTCAATTGGTCTCTCTCTTTGTCTCTCTCACACGCTCTCTCGGTCAGTTGGTCGTTCATCCTCTCTCTCGGTCGGTCGGTCTCTCTCCCACTTTATCTCTCTCTCTCTCTCAACCTCTCGTTCAGTATCCCTCTCTCTGTCTCTCTCTCTCACTCGCTTGGTCTGTCGGTCGTACATTCTCTCTCTTGGTGGATTGGACTCTCTCTCTCTTTGTCACTCTCTCTTTGTCTCTCTTTCGTTAGGTCAGTCGGTCTCTCTCTCTCCACCTCCCTCTCTATCTTGGTCAGTCTCTCCCTCTGTATCTCGGTCAGTCGGTTGGTCAGTCATCTCTCTCTCTCTCCCTTTCCGTTGGTTGGTGTCTCTCTCTCCCTCGGTCAGTTGGTCTGTCACTGTCTCTCTCTCTTGTTCTCTCTCTTTCTCTCGGTTAGTTGGTTAGGCACTCTCTCTCTCTGTCTTTCAGTCATCTCTGTCTCTCTCTCTCTTTCTCAGCTGGGCAATCTCTCTCTCTCTCTCCCCCTCTCAGTTGGTCAGGCATCACTCTCTCTGTCTCGCACTCTGTCTGTCTCTATCGCTCTCTCTCTCTCTCTCAGTTGTTCCGCCATCTCTCCCTCTCTCTTTCCCTCTGTCAGTCAGTCATCACTCTCTCAATATCTCTATCGATAAATCTGTCGCTCTGTCTCTCTCTCTCTCTCAGTCGGTCGGTCGGTCTCTCTCTCTCCCTCTCCCTCTCTATCTCGGTCAGTTGGTTGGTCGGTCATCTCTCTCTCTCTCCCTCTCCGTTTGTCGCTGTCTCTCTCCCCCTCGGTCAGTCCGTCTGTCACTCTCACTCTCTCTCTCCCTCTTGTTCTCTCTCTTTCTCTCAGTCAGTTGGCCGGGCTCTCTCTCTCTCTCTCTCTGTCTTTCGGTCATCTCTCTCCGTCGCTCTGTGTCTCTCTCTCTCGGTTGGTCAGTCTCTCTCTCTCTCCGTTGGCTGGGCAGTCTCTCTCTCTCTCTCGGTCAGTCAGCCATCTCTCTCTCTCTCTCTCTCTGTCTGTCAGTCATCTCTCTCTCAATATCTCTCTCGATCGCTCTTTCACTCTGTCTTTCTCTCTATCTGTCGGTCGGTGTCTCACTCTCTCTCCCTCTCTTTCGGTTGGTCAGTCTCTCTCTCTCGCTATCTCTCATGATCAGCTGGTCGGTCGGTCACTCTCTCTGTCGCTCTCTGTCTCTCTGTCAGTCGGTCGGGCTCTCTCTTTCTCTCTCGGTCAGTCGGTGTCGCACTGTCTCTCTCTATCTTTCTCCCTGTCAGTCGGGCTCACTCTTTCTCTTTCTCTCTGTTGGTCGGTGTCTCCCTCTCTCTCTCGGTCAGTTGATCTCTCTCTCTCGCTCTCTCTCTCCCTCTCTCCTTCTCACTCGGTCGGTCATCACTCTCTCTCTCTCTCTATGTCAGTTGGTCTCCCTCTCAATATCTCTCTCGATCACTCTGTCACTCTGTCTCTCTCTCTCTGTCGGTCAATCTCTCTCCTTTTCTGTTGGTCGGTGTCTGTCTCCCTCTCCCTCTCTCTCGGTTGGTCGGTCTCTCTCTTGATCTGTCGGTCTCTCTCTCTCTTTCTCTCTCAGTTCGGCCCTCTGTCTCTCTAGCTCTCTCTTTTGGTCATCTCTCTCTCTCTCACTCGCTCTCCGTCTCTCTCCCTCTCTCTCTCGGTTGGTCTCTCTCTTTCTCCTTCTTGGTCATTCGGTCATCTCTCTCTCAGTATCTCTCTTGATCGCTCTGTCACTCTGTCTCTCTCTCTCTCTCTCTCTCAGTCAGTCGGTCTCTCTCTTTCTCTCTCTCTCTCTGTTGGCAGGTGTCTCTCCTGCACTCTCCCTCTCACTTGGTTAGTCGGACGGTCTCCCTCTCTCTCCCTCTCGGTCGGTCTCTCTCTCTCGCTCTCTCTGTCGGTCAGTAATCTCTCTCTCGCTATCTCTCACAATCAGCTGGTCGGTTGGTCACTCTCTCTGTCTCTCTCTGTCTCTCTCTCGCTGTCAGTCGGTCTCTCTCTTTCTCTTTCGGTCAGTCGGTGTCGCACTCTCTCTCTCTATCTTTCTCCATGTCGGTCGGGCTCTCTCTATCTCTCTCTCTCTGTTGGTCAGTGTCTCTCTCTCTCTCGGTCTTTCAGTCTCCCTCTCTCAGTCTGTTGGCCTGTCGTTCTCTCTCTCTCCCATTCTCTCTTTTTCTCGGTCAGTCGGTCACTCCCTCTCTCTCTCTCGCAGCCTGTCTCTTTCTCTGCCTCTCTCGGTCGGTCATCTCCGCTCTCTCTCCCTCTCTCTCTCAGTTGGTCGGTCGGTCCCTCCCTCTCTCTCTCGCCCCCTCTCGGTCGGTTGGTTTCCCTCTCTCTCTCCCTCTCTGTCTCTCTCTCTGTTACCCTCTCAGTCGGTTGGTGTCCCTCTCTGTCTCTCTCTCTCACTCTCTCAGATGGTCTCTGATCCTGTCTCTCTTTCTCTCACCCTCTCAGTCGGTTGTTCGGTATCCCTCTCTTTCCCTCGCTCTCTTGGTCAGTTGGTCGTTCATCCTCTCTCTCGGTTGGTTGGTATCTCTCTCTCTTTCTCTCTCTGTCTCTCTCACTCTCTCAGTCAGTCTCTGATAAACTCTCTCTTTCTCTCACCTTCTCGGTTGGTTGGTCAGTATCCCTCTCT
The DNA here is from genome assembly GCF_964194155.1 of Cetorhinus maximus. Classification (NCBI taxonomy): domain Eukaryota; kingdom Metazoa; phylum Chordata; class Chondrichthyes; order Lamniformes; family Cetorhinidae; genus Cetorhinus; species Cetorhinus maximus. The sequence continues at coordinate 109,378,559 of NC_135885.1, forward strand.
CTATCTCTCTCTCTCTCTCGCTCTCTTGGTCGGTTGGTCGTTCATCCTCTCTCTCGGTCGGTCTCTCTCTCTCTTTCTCTCTCTCTCACCCTCTCATTCGGCAACCCTCTCTCTCTCTCACTCTCCTGGTCTGTCAGTCGTTCATCCTCTCTCTCGCTCAGCCGATTGGACTCTCTCTCTATTTCTCACTCTCTCTCTCTCTCTCGTTAGGTCGGTCGGTCTCTCTCTCTCCCTCTCCCTCTCTATCTTGGTCAGTCTCTCCCTCTCTATCTCGGTCAGTCGTTTTGTCGGTCATCTCTCTCTCTCTCCTTCTCCGTTGGTCGGTGTCTCTCTCTCCATCGGTCACTCGGCCTGTCACTATCTCTCTCTCTCTCTTTCTTGTTATCTCTCTTTCTCTTGGTCAATTGGTCGGGCTCTCTCTCTCTCTCAGTTGGGTGCCCTCTCTCTGTCTTTCGGTCATCTCTTCTCTTGCTCGCTCTCTGTCTCTCTCTCTCTTTCTCGGCCAGTCAGTCTCTCTCTCTCTCTCTCTCTCCCCCTATCAGTTGGTCGGTCATCTCTCTCTCTCTCCTTCTCCGTTCGTCAGTCGGTCTGTCACTCTCTCCCTCTCTCTTGTTCTCTCTCGTTCTCTCGGTCGGTTGGTGGGGCCCTCTCTCTCTCTCTTGGTTGGGCACTCTCTCTGTCTTTCGGTCATCTTTCTCTCTTTCTCGCTCTCTGTCTCTCTATCACTCTCTTGGTTAGTCGGACTCTCTCTCTCTCACCCTCTCAGTCGGTCAGTCATCTCTTTCTCTCTCTCTCTCTGTCTCCCTCTCTCTCCATTGGCCTGTCATTCTCTCTCCCTCCCTGTCTCTCTCGGTCGGGTGGCCATCTCTCTCTCTCTCACTCTCTGTCAGTCATCACTCTCTCAATATCTCTCTCGATCACTCTGTTGCTCTGTCTCTCTCTTTCTCAGTCGTTCGATCTCTCTCTTTCTCTCTCTTTCTGTTGGTCGGTGTCTCACTATCTCTCCCTCTCTCTCGGCTGGTCAGTCTCTCTCTCTGTCTCTCTCTCTCTCGGTTGGTCGCTCTCTCTCTCTTGGTCGGTCGGTCTCTCTCTCTTTCTCACTCTCTCTCTCCCTCTCTCCTTCAGTCATTCGGTCTCTCTCTCTCCCTCTCGGTCAGTCGGTCATCACTCTCTCTCTCTCGCTTTCTCCGTCGGTCGGTCATCTCTCTCTCGCTATCTCTCACGATCGGTTGGTCGGTCCCTCTCTCTCTCTCTCTCTCTGTAACCTTCTCGGTCAGTTGGTCTCTTTCTTTGTCTCTCTCTCTCACCGTTTCTCAGTCAGACTGTGATTCTCTCTGTCTTTTCTCACCTTCTTGGTGGGTTGGTTGGTATCCCTCTCTCTCTCGGTCTGTTGGTCGTTTATTCTCTCTCTTGGTCGGTCGGTCTCTCTCCTTTCTCTCTCTCTCTCTCGCAAACTCTCGTTCGGTATCTCTCTCTGTCTCTCTCTCTCACTCTCTTGGACTGTCGGTCAATCATCCTCTCTCTCTCAGTCGATCAGACTCTCTCTCTCCTTCTCACTCTTTCTCTCTCTCTAGTTAGGTCGGTCGCTCTCTCTCTCTCCCTCTCCCTCTCTATCTCGGTCGGTCTCTCCCTCTCTATCTCGGTCAGTCGGTTGGTTGCTCATCTCTCTCTCTCTCTCTCCCTCTCCGTTGGTTAGTATCTCTCTCTCCCTCGGTCCGTCGGTCTGTCATGTCTCTCTCTCTCTTGTTGTCTCTCTTTCTCTCGGTTAGTTGGTCGGACTCTCTCTCTCGGTTGGGCTCCCTCTGTCTCTCTGTCTTTCGGTCATCTTTCTCTTTCGCTCGCTCTCTCTCTCTCTATCTCTCTCTCTCCCCTTCTCACTTGGTCGGTCATCACTCTCTCTCTCGCACTCTGTCTGTCTCTCTCTCCATTGGCCGGTCAGTCTCTATCCCGCTCTCTCTCTCTCTCTCGGTCATTCCACCATCTCTCTCTCTCTCTCTCTCACCCTCTGTCAGTCGGTCATCGCTCTCTCAATATCTCTCTCGGTCGGTCTGTGTCTCTCTGTCTCTCGGTCGGTCGGTCTCTCTCTCTCTCGTTTGGTCTCTGATTCTCTCTCTATTTCTCTCAACCTCTTGGTTAGTTGGTCTGTATCCCTCTCTCGCTCTTTCTCTCCCTTTCGCTCTCTTGGTCGGTCTGTCGTTCATCCTCTCTCTCTTTCGTTCGGTCGGTCTCTCCCTCTCTATCTCGGTCAGTCGGTCTCTCCCTCTCTCTCTCACTTGTTCACTCTCGTTCTATCGGTCGGTTGGTGAGGCTCTCACTCTCTCGGTTGGGCACTCTCTCTCTCTCTCTGTCTTTCGGTCATCTCTCTCTCTTACTCGCTCTCTGTCTCTCTCTCTCTCTCGGTCGGTTGGACCCTCTCCCTCACTCTCGCCCTCTCAGTCAGTTGGTCATCTCTCTCTCACTCTTTGTCTCCCACTCTCTCCATTGGCTGGTCAGTCTCTCTCTGTCATTCACCTCTCTCTCAATATCTCTCTCGATCGCTCTGTCGCTCTGTCTCTCTCTCTCCCTCTCAGTTGGTTGGTCTCTCACTCTCTCTCTATCTCGGTCGGTCGGTCTCTCTCTCTTGGTCGGTCGGTCTCTCTCTCTCTTTCTCACTCTCTCTCTCTCTCTCGTTCGGTCGGTCAGTCGGTCTCTCATTCTCCCTCTCCATCGGTCGGTCATCTCTCTCTCGCTATCTCTCACGATCGGCCGGTCGACCACTCGGTCTGTTGCTCTCTGTCTCTCTCTCAGTCGGTCAGTCTCTCTTTCTCTCTTGGTCAGTCAGTGTCGCACTCTCTTTCTCTATCTTTCTCCCTGCCGGTCAGGCTCTCCCTTTCTCGCTCTCTTTGTTGGTCAGTGTCTCTCTCTCTCTCTCTCTCTCGGTCGGTCGGTCTCTCTCTCTCGGTCTGGTCGGCCTGTCGCTCTCTCTCTCTCCCGTTCTCTCTCTTTATGTCAGTCAGTCGGTCTCTCCCTCTCTCTCTCGCGACCTGTCTCTCTCTCTGCCTCTCTCTATCGGTCGGTCATCTCCCGCTCGCTCTCTCTTTCTCTCTATCTCAGTCAGTCTGTCAGTCTCTCTCTCTCTCTCTTGGTCGGTCGGTCTCTCTCTCTCTCTCTCCCTCTCGGTCGATTGGTTTCCCTCTCTCTCTCTCTCTCTTTCTCTCTCTCTCTCTCTGTTACCCTCTCAGTCGGTTGGTGTCTCTCTCTGTCTCTCTTTCTCTCACCCTCTCGGTCGGTTGGTCGGTATCCCTCTCTCTCCCTCGCTCTCTTGGTCGGTTGTTCATTCATCCTCTCTCTTGGTTGGTTGGTCTCTCTCTGTCTCTCTCACTCTCTCGGTCGGTCTCTGATGCACTCTCTCTTTCTCTCACCTTCTCGGTCGGTTGGTCAGTATTCCTCTCTCTGTCTCTCTCTCTCTCTCTCGCTCTCTCATTCAGTTGGTCATTCATCCTCTCTCTCGGTCGGTCTATCTCTCTCTTTCTCTCTCTCTCTCTCTCACCCTCTCATTCGGCATCCCTCTCTCACTCTCTCACTCTCTTGGTCTGTCGGTCGTTCATCCTCTCTCTCTCAGTCGATCGGACTCTGTCTCTCTTTCTTACTCTCTCTTTCTCTCTCTCTCATTAGGTCGGTCAGTATCTCTATCTCCCTCTCCCTCCCTAACTTGGTCAGTCTCTCCCTCTCTATCTCGATCAGTCGGTTGGTCGGTCATCTTTCTCTCTCTCCCTCTCCGTTGGTCAGTGTCTCTCCCTCGGTCAGTTGGTCTTTCATTCTTTCTCTCTCTTTCTTGTTCTCTCTCTTTCTCTCGGTCAGGTGGTCGGGCTCTCTCTCTCGGTTGGGGTCCCTCTCTCTCTGTCTTTCGGTCATCTCTGTCTCTCGCTTGCTCTCTGTCTCTCTCTCTCTTTCTTGGCCGGTCGGTCTCTCTCTCTCTCGCTCTCTCTTTCTCTCTCTCTCCCTCTCTCTCGGTTAGTCGGTCTCTATCTCTCTCTCAGTTCGGCACTCTCTCTCTCTCTCTTTCGGTCGTTTCTCAGTCTCTCACTCATTCTTTGTCTCTCTCTCTCGGTTGGTCAGTCACTCTCTCTGTCGCTCTCTGTCTCTCTCTCAGTCGATCAGTCTCTCTCTTTCCCTCTCGTTTGGCCAGTGTCGCACTCTCTCTCTCTACCTTTCTCCCTGTTGGTCGGGCTCTCTCTTTCTCTCTCTCTCTGTTGGTCGGCGTCTCTCTCTCTCTCTCTCTCGGTCGGTCAGCCTCTCACTATCTCTCTCTCTCCCGTTCTCTTTCTTTCTCTCGGTCATTCATCTCTCTCTCTTTCTCCATCTCTCAGTCAGTCTGTCGGTCTCTCTCTCTCTCAGTTGGTCGGTCAGTATCCCTCTCTCACTCTGTCATGGTCGGTCGGTCCCTCTCTCATTCTCCCTCACTCTCTTGGTCGGTCTCTCACTCTCTCTCCTGCTCTCGGTCGGTCGGTATCTCTCTCTCTCTCTCCCTCCCACTCTCTCTCTCTCTCTCTCTCTCTCTGTCTCCCTCTCGGTCGGTTGGTCTCTCTCTCTCTCTGTCTTTCTCACTCTCTCGGTCGGTCTCTGATTCTCTCTCTTTCTCTCACCTTCTCGGTCGGTTGGTCAGTATCCTTTTCTCTGTCTCTCTCTCTCTCACTCTCTTGGTCGGTCAGTCATTCATCCTCTCTCTCGGTCGGTCTCTCTCTCTCTCTTTCTCTCCCTCTCTCTCATTCGGTCAGTCGGTCTCTCTCTCCCTCTCCATCTCTATATCGATCGGTCTCTCCCTCTCTATCTCGGTCAGTCGGTCAGTCGGTCATCTTTCTCTCTCTCCTCCATTCATCAGTCGGTCTGTCACTCTCTCCCTCTCTCTCTCTCTTGTTCTCTCTCGATCTATCAGTCGGTTGGTGGGGGTTTCTCTCTCTCTCAGTTGGGCACACTCTCTCTCTCTCTCTCTCTCTGTCTTTTGGTCATCTCTCTCTATTGCTCGCTCTCTTTCTCTCTCTATCTCTCGGTCAGTCGGACTCTGTCTCAATCTCTCTCTCAGTTGGTCAGTGTCTCTCTCTATCTCTCAGTCGGTCGGACTCTCTCTCTCTTTCTCACTTCTCTCTCTTTCTGTTGGTCAGTGTCTCTCTCGGTCGGTCGGTCTCTCTCTCAGTTCGGCACTCTCTCTCTCTTTCGGTCATCTCTCTCTCACTCATTCTCTCTCTCTCTCTCTCTCGGTTGGTCTGTCTCTTCTACTCTGGGTCGGTCATTTTCACTCTCTCTCTATCTTTCTCACTTTCAGTCGGGGTCTCACTTTCTCACTTTCTCTGTTGGTCGGTGTCTCTCTCTCTCTTTCTCGGTCGGTTGGTCTCTATCTCTCATTCTGTTGGCCTTTTGTTCTCTCTCTCCCGTTCTCTCTCTTTTTCTCAGGCGGTCGGTCTCTCCCCACCTGTCTCTCTCTCTCTCTCAGTCGGTCTCACTCTCTGTCTCTCTCAGTCCATCTGTCGGTCTCTCTCTCTCTCTCAGTTGGTCAGTCGGTATCCCTCCCTCTCTCTCTCTGTCTCTCTCTATCTCTCTCTCCCTCTTGGTCAGTCGGTATCCCTCTCTCTTTCTCTTGGTTGGTCTCTCACTCTCTCTCTTTCCCCTTCTCGGTTGGTCGGTATCTCTCGCTCTCTCTCTATCTCTCTGTCTCCATCTCTCTCTCTCTCTTTCTGTCTCCCTCTCGGTCTGTTGGTATCCCCCTTTCTCTCGCTCACTCTCTCGTTCGCTCTCTGAATCTCTCTCTCTTTCTCTCACCCTCTCGGTCGGTTGGTCGGTATTCCTCTTTCTGTCTCTCTGCCTCTCGCTCTCTCGGTCGGTCATTCATCTTCTCTCTCGGTTGGTCTCTCTTTCTCTTTCTCTCTCTCGCGATCGGTCGGTCGGATTCTGTCTCTCCCTATCCCTCTCTATCTCGATCGGTCTCTCCCTCTCTATCTTGGTCAGTCAGTCAGTCAGCCATCTCTCTCGCTCTCACCCTCTGTCTCTCTCACGGTCGGTCAGTCCCTCTCTCTCTCTCTGTATCACTCTCTTGGGTCGGTCTCTCACTCTCTCTCTCTCTCGCTCTCCCTCTCAGTCGGTTGGTTTCTCTCTCTCTCTCTCGCTCTCTCACTCTCTCAGTTGGTCTCTGATTCTCTCTCCCTTTCTCTCACCATCTCGGTTGGTTGGTCAGTATCACCCCCTCTCTTTCTCCCTCGCTATCTTGGTCGGTCGGTCATTCATCCTCCCTCTCTCTCTTTCTCACTCTCTCTCTCGTTTGGTCAGTCTCTCTCTCTCTCTCTCGGTCTGTCGCTCTCTCTCTCTCCCGTTCTCTCTTTTTCTCTTGGTCAGTCGATATCTCTCTCTCAGTTCGGCTCTCTATCTCACTTTCTCTCTCTCTCTCTTTCGGTCATCTGTCTCTCTCTCACTTGTTCTCTGTCTCTCTCCCTCTCTTGGTCGGCCTGTCTCTCTCTCTCGGTCAGTCGGTCTCTCACTCTCTCTCTCCATCTCGGTTGGTCGGTCATCACTCTCTCTCTCTCAGTCGGTCGGTCATCTCTCTCTCTCTATCTCTCACGATCGGCTGGTCGGTCGGTCACTCCCTTTGTTGCTCTCTGTCCCTCTCTTTTTCTCTCGGTTGGCCGTTGTCACACTCTCTCTCTATCTTTCTCCCTGTCGCTTAGGCTCTTTCTTTCTCTCTCTCTCTGTTGGTCGGTGTCTCTCTCTCTCTCAGTTGGTCGGTCTCTCTATCTCGGTCTGTTGGCCTGTCGCTCTCTTTCTCTCTCCCATTCTCTCTCTCTCTCGGTCGGTCTCTCTCTCTCTGCCTCTATCTATCGTTCGGTCATCTCTCTCTCTCTCTCAGTCGGCCTGTCAGTCTCTCTTTCTCTCTCAGTTGGTCAGTCGGTATCCTCTCTCACGTGCTCTCTCTCTCACTCTCTCTCTCTTGGTTGGTATCCCTCTCTCTCTCTCTTGGTCGGTCAGTCCCTCTCTCTCTCTCACTCTCCCTCTCTCAGTCGGTTGATCTCTCTCTCTCACTCTCTCGGTCTGTCTCTGATTCTATGTCTCTTACTCTCACCCTCTCTGTCAGTTTGTTTGGTATTCCTCTTTATCTCTCTCTCTTGGTCGTTTGGTCATTCAACCTTTCTCTTGGTCGGTCGGTCTCTCTCCCTCTTTCTCTCTCTCATTCGGTCAGTCAGTCTTTCTCTCTCCTTATCCCTCTCTACCTCGATTGATCTATCCTTCTCTATCTCGGTCAGGCGGTCGGTCGGTCATCTCTCTCTCTCTCTCTTAGTCAGTCTGTCAGTCTCTCTCTCTCATTTGGTCGGTCGGTATCTCTCTCTCTCAATGTCGGTCGGTCTCTCTCTCTCTCTCCCCTCTCAGCCGGTCGGTATCCCTCTCTCACTCTCTCTCTCTCTCTCTCTCTCTCTCACCCTCTCGGTTGGTTGGTCGGTATCCCTCTCTCTCCAGCTCTCTTGGTCGGTCAGTCGTTATTCCTCTCTCTCGATCGGTCGGTCTCTCTCTCTCTTTCTCACTCTCTCTTATTCTCTCTCTTGTTAGATCGGTCGGTCTCTCTCTGTCCCTCTCCCTCTCTATCTTGTTTGGTCTCTCCCTCTCTATCTCGGTCAGTTGGTCGGTCGGTCATCACTCTCTCTCTTGTTCTCTCTCTCTCGGTGGGTTGGTCAGGCTCTCTCTCTCTCTCTCTCTCTGTCTTTTGGTCATCTCTCTCATGCTCTCTCTCTCTCTCATGGTCCGTCGGACTCTCTCTCTCTCTCCCTCTCAGTTGGTTGGTCATCACTCTCTCTCTCTTACTCTCTGTCTCTCTCTCTCTCCGTTGGCTGGTCAGTCTCTCTCCCTCTCTCTCTCGGTCGGTTGGCCATTCTTTCTCTCTCTCTCTCTCTGTCTGTCGGCCATCTCTCTCAATATCACTCTTGATCGCTCTGTCGCTCTGTCTCTCTCTCTCTCTCTCTCAGTCGATCGGTCTCTATCTTTCTCTCTCTCTCTCTGTTGGTCAGTGTCTCTGTCTCTCTCTCTCTCCTTCTGTCAGTCGGTCATCTCTCTCTGAATATCTCTCTCATTCGCTCTGTCACTCTGTCGCTCTGCCTCTCTCTCTGTCTGTCAGTTGGTCTCTCTCTTTCTCTCTCTCTTTCTTATTGGTTGGTGTCTCACTCTTTCTCTCTCCCCTTCTCAGTTGGTTGGTATCTCTCGCTCTCTCTCTCTATATCTCTCTCTCCATCTCTCTCTCTCTCTGTCTCCCTCTCAGTCTGTTGGTATCCCCCTCTCTCTCGCTCACTCTCTCGGTTGCTCTCTGAATCTCTCTCTCTTTCTCTCACCCTCTCAGTCGGTCTCTGAATCTCTATCTCTTTCTCTCACCCTCTCGGTCAGTTGGTCGGTATTCCTCTCTCTGTCTCTCTGTCCCTCGCTTTCTCGGTCGGTCGGTCATTCATCTCTCTCGGTCAGTGTCTCTTTCTCTTTCTCTCTCTCTCGTTCGGTTGGTCGGATTCTGTCTCTCCCTATCCCTCTCTGTCTTGATTGGTCTCTCCCTCTCTATCTTGGTCAGTCGGTCAGTTGGCCATCTCTCTCCCTCTCTCACCCTCTGTCTCTCTCTCCCTCTTGGTCAGTCGGTGTCTCTCTCCCTCTCTCTCAGTCGGTCTGTCGGTCTCTCTCTCTCTCTCTCTCTCAGTTGGTCGGTCGGTATCCCTCTCTCTCTCTCTCTTTCTTAGTCGGTTTATATCCCTCTCTCTCTCTCCCTCTCACAGTCGGTCGGTCCCTCTCTCTCTCTCTCTCTCACTCTCTCTCCCTCTCTTGGCCAGTCGGTCGGTATCTCTCTCCCTATCTCTCTCTCCCTCTCACGGTCGGTCGGTCCCTCTCTCTCTCTCCCTTCATCTCGGTCGGTTGGTCTCTCTCTCTCTCTCACTCTCTCGGTTAGTCTCTGATTCTCTCTACCTTTCTCTCACCATCTCAGTTGGTTGGTCAGTATCCCCCCCTCTCTCTCTCTCTCGCTCTCTTGGTCGCTCGGTTGTTCATCTTCCCTCTCTCTTTTTCTCACTCTCTCTTTCTCTGTCTCTCTCTTGTTCAGTCGGTCTCTCTCTCTCTCTCTCTCAGTCTGTCGCTCTCTCTCTCCCGTTCTTTCTTTTTCTCTCGGTCAGTTAGTCTCTCTCATTCAGTTTGGCTCTCTCTCTCATTTTCTCTCTCTCTCTCTCTCTCTCTCTCTTTCAATCATCTGTCTCTCTCTCACTCGTTCTCTGTCTCTCTCTTGGTCGGCCGGTCTCTCACTCTCTCTCTCCCTTCCGATTGGTCGGTCATCACTCTCTCTTTCTCGGTCAGTTGGTCATCTCTCTCTTGCTATCTCTCACAATCGGCTGGTCGGTCAGTCACTCCCTCTGTTGCTCTCTGTCTCTCTCTTTTTCTCTCCGTCGGCTGTTGTCACATTCTCTCTCTCTATCTTTCTCCCTGTCGCTTAGGCTCTTTCTTTCTCTCTCTTCTTGTTGGTCGGTGTCTCTCTCTCAGTCGGTCGGTCTCTCTATCTCGGTCTGTCGGCCTGTCACTCTCTCTCTCTCCCATTCTCTCTCTTTCTCTCGGTCGGTCGGTCTCTCTCTCTCTCTCTCTCTCTCTGTCGGTCTGTCAGTCTCTCTTTCTCTCTCAGTTGGTCATTTGGTAGCCTCTCTCTCTCGCTCTCTCTCTCTTGGTCGGTTGGTATCCCTCTCTCTCTCTCTCATAGTCGGTCAGTGCCACTCTCTCTCTCACTCTCCCCCTCTCAGTTGGTTGGTCTCTCTCTCTCTCACTCTCTCGGTCGGTCTCTGATTCTATCTCTCTTACGCTCACCCTCTCGGTCGGTTTGTTCGGTATCCCTCTCTCTCTCTCTCTCTCTCGGTCGGTTGGTCATTCAACCTCTCTCTTGGTCAGTTGGTCTCTCTCCCTCTTTCTCACTCTCTCTCTCGTTCGGTCAGTCAGTCTCTCTCTCTCCCTATCCCTCTCTACCTCAATCGGCCTCTCCCCCTCTATCTCGCTCAGTCGGTCGGTTGGTCATCTCTCTCTCTCTCTCTCGCCCTCTGTCTCTCTCTCTTAGTAGGTCGGTGTCTCTCTCTCTCTCTCAGTCGGTCTGTCAGTCTCTCTCTCTCTCATTTGGTCGGTCGGTATCCTTCTCTCTCTCTCTCACTGTCAGACGGTCTCTCTCTCTCTCTCTCCCCTCTCAGTCAGTCGGTATCGCTCTCTCTCTCTCTCACTCTCTCGCTCTCTTGGTCGGTCGGTCGTTTATCCTCTCTCTCTCTCTCGGTCGGTCAATCTCTCTTTCTCACTCTCTTTCTCTCTCTCTCGTTAGGTCGGTCGGTCGGTCTCTCTCTCTCCCTCTCCCTCTCTATCTTGGTCGGTCTCTCCCTCTCTATCTTGGTCAGTCGGTCAGTCGGTCATCTCTCTCTCTCTTGTTCTCTCTCTCTCGGTGTGTTGGTTGGGCTCTCTCTCTCTTGGTTGGGCTCTCTCTCTCCCTCTGTCTTTCGGTCATCTCTCTCTCTTGCTCTCTGTCTCTCTCCCCCTCTCATGGTCCGTCGGACTCTCTCTCTCTACCTCTCAGTTGGTCGGTCATCACTCTCTATCTCTCACTCTCTGTCTCTCTCTCTCTCTCTCTGTTGACTGGTCAGTCTCTCTCCCTCTCTCTTGCTCTCGGTCGGTCGGCCATTCTTTCTCTCTCTCTCTCTCTGTCTGTCGGTCATCTCTCTCTCAATATCTCTCTCGATCGCTCTCGCTCTTCCTCTCAGTCGATCAGTCATCTCTCTCTCTCTCTCGCCCTCTGTCTCTCTCTTAGTCGGTCGCTGTCTCTCTCTCTCTCTCTCTCTCAGTCCATCTGTCAGTCTCTCTCCCTCTCATTTGGTCAGTCAGTATCCCTCTCTCTCTCTTTCTCTCTCACTGTCGGTCGGTCTCTCACTCTCTCTCACACCCTCTCAGTCGGTTGGTCGGTATCCCTCTCTCTAGCACTCTTGGTCGGTCGGTCATTCATCCCCTCTCTCTCTTGGTTGGTCAGTCTCTCTCTTTTTCACTCTCTCTCTCTCTCTCTCTCTCTCTCGTTAGGTCAGTCAGTCTCTCCCTCTCCCTCTCTATCTCGGTCGGTCTCTCCCTCTCTATCTCGGTCAGTCGGTTGGTCGGTCATCTCTCTCTCTCTCTTGTTCTCTCTCTTTCTCTCGGTGAGTTGGTCGGGCTCTCTCTCTCTCTCTCTCTCGGTTGGGCTCTCTCTCCCTCTGTCTTTCGGTCATCTCTCTTGCTCTCTGTCTCTCTCTCACGGTCCGTCGGACTCTCTCTCTCTCTCTCTCCCTCTCAGTTGGTCAGTCATCACTCTCTATCTCTCACTCTCTGTCTCTCTCTTTCTCTCTCTCTCTCCATTGACTGGTCAGTCTCTCTCCCTATTTCTCACTCTCGGTCAGTCGGCCATTTTTTCTCTGTCTCTCTGTCAGTCGGTCATCTCTCTCTCAATATCTCTCTCGATCGCTCTGTCGCTCTGCCTCTCTCTCTCTCTGTCGTTCGGTCTCTCTCTTGGTTGTTCGGTCTTTCTCTTTCACTTGGTCTGTCACCCTCTCTCTGTCTCTTTCTCTCTCTCTATCTTTCGGTCATCTCTCCCTTGTCTCACTCGTTCCCTGTCTCTCTCTCTTTGGTCGGTCGGTATCTCTCTCTCTCTCTCACTCGGTCGGCCAGTCTGTCTCTCTCTCTCTCTCTCTCCCTCTCGGTCAGTCTCTCTCTCTCTCTCGCTCTCTCCATCTGTCGGTCATCTCTCTCTCGCTATCTCTCACGATTGTCCAGTTGATCAGTCACTCTCTCTGTCGCTCTCTACCTCTCTCTCAGTCAGTCGGTCTCTCTCTCTCTCGGTCGGTCAGTGTCGCACTCTTTCTCTCTATCTTTCTCCCTGTCGGTCGGGTTCTCTCTTTCTCTCTCTCTCTGTTGGTCAGTGTCTCTCTCTCTCTCTCAGTCAGTCGGTCTCTCTCGATCTGTCGGCCTGTCGCTCTCTCTTTCTCTCTTGGTTGGTTGGTCGGTCTCTCCCTCTCGCTCTCTCTCTCGGTCAGTGTCTCTCTCTGTCTATCTCTGTCGGTCGGTCCCTCTCTCTCTCTCTCTCTCTTTCTGTCTCTCTCTCACTCTCTTGGTCGGTCTCTCACACACTCTATCTCTCTCTCTCTCTCTCCCCCTCTCAGTCAATAGTTATCTCCCTCTCTCTCTCTCTCTCCCTCTCGGTTGGTTGGTCTCTCTCTCTCTCGGTCGGTCTCTGATTCTCTCTCTCTTTCTCTCACCCTCTTGGTCGGTTGCTCGGTATCCCTCTCTCTTGCCCTCTTGGTCGGTCAGTCATTCATCCTCTCTCTCTCTCGGTCTGTCGGTCTGTCTCTCTCTCCCCCTCTCCATTGGTCGGTGTCTTTCTCTCCCTCAGGCCCGCCTCTCTCTCACACACTCTCTCTCATCCTGTCTCTCTCTGTCACTCTCTCTCTCTCTCTCTTGTTCTCTCACTTTCTCTCGGTCAGTTTGTCGGGCTCTATCTCTCTCTCAGTTGGGCACTCTCTCTCGGTTGGTCAGTCATCTCTCTCTCTCTGTCTCTGTCTCTCTCTCTGTCTCTCTCGGTCTGTTTTTCTCTCTCTCTCTTTGTCAACCCGTTACACACTCTTTCTCTCTCTCTCTCTCTGTCCATCTCTCTCACTCTCAGTCCGCCCCTCTCTCTTTCACTCACGGCCTGTCTATCTCATTCTCGTTCCGTCTCTCTGTGTCTTTCACTCTCACTCTCGGTCCATTTCTCTCTCTCCCTCTATCTCTCGGTCTGTCTCTCTCACTCTCTCTCACTCTTTGTCCATCTTTCTCATGCTCTCACCCTCCCACTCTCTTTCTCACTCGACCCACCTCTCACACTCCCTCCCTCTCTCGGTCCATCTCTCTTACTCTCCATCCGTCTCTCTCGCTCTCTCTCAATCTCAGTCCATCTCTCTCAGTCTCTCTCTCCCTTTTAGTCTGTCTCTCCCACTCTGTCTCTCTCTTGGTCCCTCTTTCTCACTCATTCACCCTCTCAGTCATTCTCACTCACTCATGTTTTCTGTCTCGGGCCATCTCTCTCAGCCTGTCTCTCTCTCTCTCTCTCTCTCTCTACCCCTCCCGGTCCATCTCTACCCCTCTCTCTCTCTATCTCTCTCTCATCCTGCCTCTCTCACTGCCTCTCACTCTCGGTCCATCTCTCTGTGTCTCTCACTCTCACGCTCTATCGCTTGGTCCGTCTTTCTCACTCTCTCTCCCTCAGTCTGTTTCGCTGACTCTCTCTGTCTCTCAGTTCGTCTCTCACTCCCTCTTTCTCTCAGTTTATCTCTCTCACGCTCTCTCTCCCTCTCGGTCCATCTCCCTCACTCTCTGTCTGCTTCTCTCATTCTCTCTCCCTCTTGGTCCATCTCTCCCACTCTGTCTCCCTCTCAGTCAGCCTTTCTCACTCTCTCTCTCTCTCTCAGTCCATCTCTATCACTCTCTCTCATTCTCGGTCCATCTCTCATTCTTGGTCCATGTTTCTGATTCTCTCTCACTCTTAGTCAATCTCTTGCACTCTTGCTCCATGTCTCTCTCTCACTGTCTCTCTCTCTCTCTCTCTCTCTCTCTCTGTCTCTTGGTCCATCTCTGTCACTCGCTCTCTCTCTTGGTCCATCTCTCACTCTCGTTCTGTCTCTCTAAGTCTCTCTCCCTTTTGGCCTGTCTCTCCCACTCTGTCTCCCTCTTCGTCTGTCTTTCTCACTCATTGATCCTCTTGGTCCATCTCACTCACTCACTCTCTCTCTCTGTCTATCTCTCTCGGTCTGTTTCTTTCTCTCTCTCTCTCTCTCTCTAGCTCTCTTCATCTCTCTCACTCTCAGTCCATCTATGTCACTCTTGGCCCCTCTCGCTCACTCTTGTTCCGTCTCTTTCAGTCTGTTTCTTTCTCTCTCTCTCTCGACCTGTTACACTCTCTTTCTTTCTCTCTCAGTCCATCTCTCTCACTCTCTCTCCCTTGGTCCGTTTCACTGACTCTCTCTCTCTCTCTTGGTCTATGTCTCTCACTCTCACCATCTCTCTCTCACTCCTTCATTCTTACCCTTTCGCACTCTCTCTCTCACTTGGTCCACCTCTTTCACTTTCTCCCTCTCTCGTTCATTCTCTCTCACACTCTCTCTCACTCTCGCTCTCTCTCTCTGGGTCCGCCTCTCTCATTCGCTCTCTCTGCATTTCTCTCACTGCCTCTCTCTCTCTCTCTCTCTCTTTGTGCCCATCTCTCTCACTCTATCTCATTCTCGGTCTGTCTCTCTCACTCACTCTCCCTCCCTGTCTTGGTCTGTCGCTCTCAGTCTCTCTCACTCTCTATCTCTCTCTCTCTCGGTCTGTCTCTCTCACTCTCTCTCACTAAGTCCGCCTCTCTCGCTCTCGCTCTCTCTCACTCTTGGTCCATCTCTCTCAGCCTCAGTCCATCTCTCTCAATCTCTCTCACTCTCGGCCCATCTCTCTGTGTCTCTCACTCTCTCTCTCACTTGGTCCATCTCTCTCACTCTCTCTCCCTTGGTCTGTTTTGCTGAGTCTCTCTCTCTCTTGGTCTAGGGCTCTCACTCGCTCTCTCTCTCGGTCGCTCTCTCTCACTCTCTTGCACCATCTCACTCACTTGGTCCGCCTCTCTCACTCTCTCTCTCTCGATCCCTCTCTCTCACTCTCTTTCTCATTCAGTCTCCCTCACGGTCTCCTTCACACTCTCTCTCACTCTCTAGTCCATCTCTCTCACTCTCGGGCCACCTCTCTCACTCTCTCTCTCGCATGGTCCGTCTCTCTCATTCTCTCTCCCTTGGTCCATTTCAGAGAAGAAGCAGAAGATACAAGCAGTGCATTTCATGTACAATAATGAGGAATTGGAAATAGTTGCAGCTGGAGAAAACGTTAGAAGTTGTTCAATGGCTAGAAATAGACATTTTGCCTAATGGAGAAATCTAGTTTTGCACAAATTGAAGGATATGGAGAAATTGAAGTATGGGTGAATGCAGAGAAGTTGGAAATGTGCTGAATCTGACTAATTGCTGGAAATTGAGAATTGGATAGATTGATGCATAGAGACAGTACAAATTAGTAGAGATATAGAAATTGATGGAAATGGAGAAACTTAGACACTCAGAGAAGGATTAGCATCTGCAAGAAGTGAACTTCATGGAATTGGGAGTTTTTGCAATTATACAGAATGAGAAATATCTGCACATTGGGAAAATGGTAGATAAAAGCAAAAAACTGCGGCTGCTGGAAATCCAAAACAAAAACAAAAATAAAAATACTTGGAATAGCTCAGCAGTTCTGACAGCATCTGTGGAGAGGAACACAGTTAACAATTTGAGTCTGTATGACTCTTCAACAGAACTAAGGAAAAATAGAAGAGAGGTGAAATAACCGACTGACCGACATCGACAGACTGAATGACATAGACCGACTGACCAACATAGACTGACCAACCGAGCGACATAGACTGACCGACATAGACTGACCGACCGACTGAAATAGACCGAGCAACATATACTGACTGATCAACCGACATTGACCGACCAACGTCGACCGACCGACCGACAATGGCCGACTGTTGAACCAACATAGTCTAACCGACATAGACCGACCGACATAGACCAACCGACCGACATAGACCAACCGACATAGACCAACCAACATAGACCGACCGACATAGACCAACCAACATAGACCGAGCGACAGAGAAAGACCAAAAGACGTAGACCTACTCACCGACAAAGACCGAGCGACCGACTGACATAGACCAACCGAAATAGACTGACTGACATAGAACGACTGACATAGAGTGACCGACCGGCATAGACCAACCAACATGGACCAGCCGACTGACATTGACCACATGACATAGACTGAACATAATAGGCTGACAGACTGAACGACCTAGACTGTCCGACAAAGACCGATCATTGGACATAGACCGACCAACCGACACAGACCGACTGACCGACATAGACCGACAGACATAGACTGACCAATAGACATAGACCGACCGACATAGACCGACCAACCGACATAGACCGACAGACATAGACTGACTGACACAGACCAACCAAATGAAACAGACAGACCGACATAGACTGACCAACCGACTGACATTGACTGACCGACATAGACCGAGTGACCGACATAGACCGAGAGACCGACATAGACCGACCATCCGACATAGATCAACCAACATAGACTGAACGTAAGAGACCGACAGACTGAACAACCTAGACCGACCGACAGACTGACATAGACCGACCGTCATAGACCGACCGACTAACCGACCGACAGACATAGACCGGCCGACCAACATAGACCAACCGACCGACATAGAACGACCGACATAGACTGACCGACATAGTCCAAGCGATTGACATAGACCGACGGACAGGCAACGAACGACTGATAGACATAGACCGACTGACATCGACCGACCAGTCGACCGACATAGACCGACCGACATAGACCGAGCGACTGACATAGACCGACCGACCGACATAGACCGAGCCACCGACATAGACCGAGTGATCGACATCGACCGACTGAGCGACATTGACTGACTGACAGAGAAAGACCGACAGACATGGACCGACCAACCGACATAGACCGACTGACATAGACCGACTGGCCAAAATAGACAGAGCGACCAACATAGACCGACTGACATAGACCGACCGGCTGGCCGACATTGACCGACCGACATAGACCGAGCGACATAGACCGACTGACATCGACCGACTGGCCGACTGACAGAGACCGACCGACATAGACCGACCGACCGACAAAGACCGACCAACCGACATAGACCGACTGATATCGACCGACTGACAGACATATATTGACCGACACTGACCAACCGAAGAAAACAGACAGATTGACATAGTATGACCGACTGACCGACATTGACCAACCGACATAGACCGACCGACCAACATAGACCGAGCGACCTACATAGATCAACCAACATAGACCGAATGTAGTAGACCGACAGACTGAACGACCTAGACCGACCGACAGACTGACATAGACCGACCGACCGACATAGACTGACTGACATCAACCGACCGACTGACTTAGACCGAGCAACTGACATAGGCCGACTGACCAACATAGATCGAGCGACCTACATAGCCTGACCGACAGACATAGACTGAGCGACCGACATAGACTGAGCAACAGACAGACATAGACTGACCGACCGACCGTCATAGACCGACCGACATAGACCGAGCGACTGACATAGACCGACTGACCGACATAGACCGAGCCACCTACATAGACCGAGTGACCGACATCGACCGACTGAGCGACATTGACCGACTGACAGAGAAAGACTGACAGACATGGACCTACTAACCGACATAGACCGAGCATCCTACTGACTGACATAGACCGAGCGACCAAACGACATAGACTGAGCGGCATAGACCAACCAACATAGACCGGCTGACTGACATTGACCACACGACATAGACTGAACGTAATAGACCGACAGACTGAACGACCTAGACCAACCGACAGACCGACATCGACCGACCGACCGACATAGACCGAATGACATAGAACAACCGACATTGACCATAATAGACCGACAGACTGAATGACTGACATAGGCCAAGCGACCGACATAGACCGAGCGACCGACATAGACCGACTGACCGACATTGACCGACCATCCGACCAACATCGACCAAACGGACGACCAACATAGACCGAGTGGCATAGACCAACCAACATAGACCGGCCGATTGACATTGACCACACAACATAGACCGAACGTAATAGACTGAACAACCTAGACCAACCGACAGACCGACATCGACCGACCAACTGACAGGCCGACATCGACCGACCGACCGACATAGACAGAACGACATAGAACAACTGACATTGACCGAATGTAATAGACCGACAGACTGAATGACCTAGAGCTACCGACAGACAGAGACCGACAGACCAAACGACCGACCAACAGACATAGACCAAGGGACCGACATAGACCGACTGACAGACAGACATAGACCGACTGACCATCATAGACCGGCCGACATAGACCAAACGACCGTCATAGACTGACCGACTGACATAGACTGACCGACATAGACCGAGCGACTGACATTGACCGACCATCCGACCGACTGGCCAACCAACATAGACCAAGCGGCGTAGACAAGCCAACATAGACCGGCCGACTGACATTGACCACACAACATAGACCGAAGGTAATAGATAGACAGATTGAACGACCTAGACCGACCGACAGACCGACATCGACCGACCGACCGACATAGACGGAATGACATAGAACAACTGACATTGACCGTAATAGACCGACAGACTGAATGACCTAGAGCTACCGACAGAGACCAACAGACCAAACGACCTAGACGGACCGACATCGACCGACCGACAGACAAAGACCGAGCGACCGACATAGACTGACCGACAGACAGACATGGACCGACCGACCATCATAGACAGACTGACATCGACCGACCGACCGACATAGACAGAACGACATAGAACAACTGACATTGACCGAATGTAATAGACCGACAGACTGAATGACCTAGAGCTACCGACAGACAGAGACCGACAGACCAAACGACCGACCAACAGACATAGACCAAGGGACCGACATAGACCGACTGACAGACAGACATAGACTGACTGACCATCATAGACCGACCGACATAGACCAAACGACCGTCATAGACTGACCGACTGACATAGACTGACCGACATAGTCCGAGCGACTGACAGAGACCGAGCGACTGACATAGGCTGACCGACCGACATAGACCGACCGACATAGACCGACCAACCAACATAGACCGACTGACATAGACCGACTGGCCGAAATAGACAGAGCGACCGACATAGACTGACTGACATAGACCGACCGGCTGGCCGACATTGACCGACCGACATAGACCGAGCGACATAGACCGACTGACATCAACCGACTGACCGACTGACAGAGACCGACCAACATAGACCGACCGACCGACAAAGACCGACCAACCGACATAGACCGACTGATATCGACCGACTGACAGACATATACTGACCGACACTGAACAACTGAAGGAAACAGACAGATTGACATAGACTGACCGACCGACCGACATTGACCAACCGACATAGACCGACCGACCAACATAGACCGAGCGACCTACATAGATCAACCAACATAGAACGAATGTAATAGACCGACAGACTGAACGACCTAGACCGACCGACAGACTGACATAGACCGACCGACCGACATAGACTGACTGACATCGACCGACCGACTGACTAAGACCGAGCAACTGACATAGGCCGTCTGACCAACATAGATCGAGCGACCTACATAGGCTGACCGACAGACATAGACTGAGCGACCGACATAGACTGAGCAACAGACAGACATAGACCGACCGACCGACCATCATAGACCGACCAACTGACCGACCGACCGTCATATACCGACCGACCGAAATATACCGACCGACCGACATATACCGACTGACATAGACCGACCGACATAGACCGACCGACATAGACCGACCGACCGACATAGACCGACCGAACGAAACAGACAGACTGACATAGACTGACCGACATAGACCGACCGACAAAGACCAACCGACCGATATAGACCGACCGACATAGACCGACTGACCGACAGACCGACTGACCGACATAGAACAACCGACATAGACTGACTGAGTGACAGACTGACCATCACTGAGCGACCGACCATCATCAACTGAGCAACCGACATGGACCGAGCGACCGATATAGACCAAGTGACTGACATAGACCGACTGAGCGACATTGACCCACCGACTGACATAAAACGACTGACCGACATCGATCGACTGAACGACATAGACCGACCGACCGAAATACACTGACCGAAATAGACCGATTGACATCGACTGACCAACATAGAAGGACTGTCATCGACCGAGCGACCGGCATAGACCGAGCGACCGACATAGACCGACCTACCGACATCGACCGACATAGACCAACCGACGTAGACTGACCAACCGACATAGACCGACTGACATAGACCGACTGACCGAAATAGACAGAGCGACCGACATAGACCGACCGGTATAGACCAACCATCATGGACTGGCCGACTGACATTGACCACATGACATAGACCGAACGTAATAGACCGACAGAGTGAAGGACCTAGACCGACCGACAAAGACCGACAGTTGGACATAGACCGACCGACACAGACCGACTGACCGACATAGACCGACAGACATAGACTGACCTATAGACATAGACCGACCGGCCGACATAGACCGACCAACCCGCATAGACCGACAGACATAGACTGACCTATAGACATAGACCGACCGGCCGACATAGACCGACCAACCGGCATAGACCGACAGACATAGACCGACCGACATAGACCGACCAACACTGACCGACAAAACAAAACAGACAGACCGACATAGACTGACTGACCGACATTGACCGACCGACATACACCGAGCGACCGACATAGATCGAGCGACTGACATAGAACGACCGACATAGACTGACCGACATGGTCCGAGTGACTGACATAGACCGAGTGACTGGCATAGACCGACCGACAGGCAACGAACGACCGATAGACATAGACCGACCGACATCGACCGACCGGTCGACCGACATAGACCAAACGACTGGCATAGACTGACTGACTGACATAGACCAAGTGACCGACATCGACTGACTGAGCGACATTGACCGACTGACAGAGAAAGACCGACAGACATAGACCTACTAACCGACATAGATCGAGCGACCTACTGACCGACATAGACCGAGCGACTGATATTAACCACACGACATAGACCGAACATAATAGATCGACAGACTGAATGACCTAGACCAACCGACAGACCGACATCGACCGACCGATATAGACTGAACGTAATAGACCAACAGACTGAATGACCTAGAGCTACCGACAGACAAGACCGACAGACCAAACAATCTAGACCGACCGACATCGACCGACCAACAGGCATAGACTGAGCGACCGACATAGACCGACCGACAGACAGACATAGACCGACTGACCATCATAGACCGACCGACATAGACCGACCGACCAACATAGGCCGGCCGACATTGACCGAGCGACCGACATAGACCAAGCGACCGACATAGACCGACTGACATAATCCAAATGACCGACATCGACCGACTGAGCGACATTGACCGACTGACAAAGAAAGACCGACAGACATAGACCTACCAACCAACATAGAGCGAACGACCAACCGACGTATACTGACTGACACAGACCGACCTAACGAAACAGACAGACCAACATAGACTGACCGACCGACCAACATTGACCGACTGACATAGACCAACCGACCGACATTGACCAACCGACCGACATAGATCAACCAACATAGACCAACCAACATACACCGAACGTAATAGACCGACTGACAGCAACCGACCGACCAACTTACACCGAGCAACTGACATAGACTGACTGACAGACATCAACCGACCGACATAGACTGAGCGACTGGCATAGACCGACCAACCGACATAGGCCGACCGACATAGACCGAGTGACCGACATAGACCGAGCGACCAACATAGACCGACTGACAAACATAGACCGACAGACATAGACCGACCGACAAAGACCGACCGACCGACATAGACCGACCAATCGGGAGACAGACCGACCGTCAGCAACCGACTGACATAGACAGACTGAACGACATAGACCGACTGATAAAGACTGACCGACCGACAAAGACCGACCAACATACATAGACCAACTGAGAGACAAGACCAACTGACCGACCGTCATTGACCGAGTGATTGACATAGACTGACCAACTGAAATAGACCAAGCGACTGACATAGACCGACCGACAAACACCGACAGATAGACATAGACCAACCGACAAAGACCGACCGACCGTCATAGACCGACCGACTGACCAACCGACAGACATAGACTGACCGACATCGTCCAACCAACTGTCTGACATAGACCGACTGACATCGATCGACTGACAGACATAGACTGACTGACCGACATAGACCGACCAACCGACCGACCAATATAGACCGACCGACATGGACTGACCGACTGACATAGACTGACCGACATAGACCGAGAGACCGACATCGACCGACCGACCGACATAGACCGAGCGACTGACATAGACCGACCGACCGGCCGTCCGACATATACCGACCGACATAGACCGACCGACATCGACCGACCGACATCGACCGACTGACCGACATAGACAGACCGACATCGACTGACCAACAGACATAGACTGACCAATATTGACCGACCGATATAGACTAACCAACATAGAGCGACCGACATAGACCGAGCGACCGACATAGACCGACTGACCAACATAGACCAACCGACATAGACCGACTGACATAGACCGACCGAAACGACATTTACCGACCGACAAAGACCGACCGACCGTCAAAGACCGACCGACCAACATAGTCGACCGACCAACATAGACCAACTGAGAGACAGACCGACTGACCGACCGTCATCGACCGAGTGACCGACATAGACCGACCAACCGACATAATCCAAATGACCGTCATCGACCGACTGAGCGACATTGACCGACCGACAGAGAAAGACCGACAGACATAGACCTACCAACCAACATAGACCAAGCGACCGACCGATATAGACTGACCAACGCAGACCGACCGAATGAAGCAGACAGACCGACATAGACTGACCGACCGACCAACATTGACCAACCGACATAGACCGAGCGACTGACATAGATCAACCAACATAGACCGAACATAATAGACGACTGACAGCAACCGACCGACCAACTTACACCGAGCAACCGACATAGATCGACCGACAGACAAACATAGACCGACCAACTGACATCGACCGATCGATATAGACCGAGTGACTGACATAGACCAACCGACCGACATAGACCGAGCGACCAACATACACCGACCGAAAGAGCGACAGACCGACCCAGCGACTGACTGACATAGAATGACCAAACGACATAGACCAGCCAACAAAGACTGACCGACCGACAAAGACCGACCAACCGACATATACCGACCGAGAGACAGGACCGACCGTCATCGACCGAGTGACCGACATAGACTGACCGACTGACTGACACGGACTGACCGACCGACATAGACCAAGTGACCGACATAGACCGACTGACCGAAATAGACCAAGCGACCAGCATAGACTGACCAACATAGACCGACCCACCGACAAAGACTGACAGATAGACATAGACCGACCGACAAAGACCAACCGACCGTCATAGACCGACCGACTGGCCAATCGACAGACATAGACCGACCAACATCGAACAACCGGCTGTCCGACATAGACCGACCGACATCGACCGACAGACCGACATAGACCGACCGACTGACATAGACCAACCGACCAACATAGACCGACCGACCGACATAGACTGACCGACAAATATAGACCGACCGACCAATATACACTGACCGACATGGACTGGCCGACCGACATCGACTGACCGACATAGACCGAGCGACCGACATAGGCTGAGCGACTGACATAGACCGAACGACCGGCATAGACTGACCGATATTGACCGACCGACAGACATAGACGGACCGACATCGACCGACCGACAGACAGACATAGACGGACCGCCATCGACCGACCGACTGACATAGACTGACCGATATCGACCGACCATCAGACATAGACTGACCGACATTGACCGAACGAATCAGACCGACCGACCGACATAGACAGACTGACATTGATCGACCAACAGACATAGACTGACTGACATTGACCGATCGACGTAGACCGACCAACATAGAGCGACCGACATAGACCGACTGACCACCATAGACTGACCGACATAGACCGACCGACAAAGACCAACCGACGGACATAGACCGACCGACATAGACCAACCGACCCAGCGACCGACTGACATAGACCGATCGAACGACATAGACCGACCGACAAAGACAGACTGACCGTCAAAGACTGACTGACCAACATAGACTGACCGAGAGACGGACTGACCGACCGACCGTCATCGACCGAGTGACTGACATAGACTGACTGACCGACCAACAGACCGACCCAGCAACCGACTGACATTGACCGACCGAACGACATAGACCGACCGACAAAGACCGACTGATGGACATAGACCGACCAACCGACATAGACCGACCGAGAGAAAAGACCAACCGACCGACCGACATAGACCAAGTGACCGACATAGACTGACCGACCGACAAACACCGACGAATAGACATAGACCAATCGACATAGACCGACCAACTGACTGACACGGACCGACCGGCCGACATAGACCAAGCGACCGACATAGACCGACCGACTGAAATAGACCAAGCGACCGACATAGACTGACCGACTGACAAACACCGACCGATAGACATAGACCGATCGACAAAGACCGACCGACCGTCATAGACCGACCGACTGACCAACCGACAGTCATAGCCCGACCGACATAGACCGACCAACATCGACCGACCAACATCGACCGACCGACAGACATTGACTGACTGACCAACATAGACCGACCGACTGACATAGACCAACCAACTGACATAGACTGACCGACATAGACTGACACACCGACATTGACCGACTGACCGGCATAGACTGACCGATAGACATTGACCGACCGACAAAGACCGACCGACCATCATAGACCGACCGACTGACCAACCGACAGACTTAGACCGACCGACATCGACCGACAGACCGACATAGACCGACCAACATCAACCGTCTGATATCGCTCGACTGACATACATAGACCGACTGACCGACATACACCGACCGACCGATGTAGACCGACCGACCGACATGGACCGACCGACCGACATAGACTGACCGACATCGACCAACCAGCCGACATAAACCGAGCGACCGACATAGACCGACCGACATAGACCGAGCGACCGACATAGACCGACCGACCGGTCGACCAACATAGACCAACCGACATCGACTGACCGACATAGACTGACCAATATCGACCGACCAACAGACATAGACTGACCAACATAGACCGACCGAGTGACAGACCAACCGACCGACCGTCATCGACCGAGTGACCGACATAGACCGACCGACCAACCGAATAGACCAAGCAACTGACATAGACCGACCGACATAGACCGACCGACTTAGACCGACCAACCGTCATAGACCGAGTGACTGACCAACCGACAGACATAGACCGACCGACATCGACCAACCGACTGTCCGACATAGACCGACCGACATCGACCGACAGACCGACATAGACCGACCGACATCGACCGACCGACATCGATCGACCGACAGACATAGACCGACTGACTGCCTTACACCGACCGACCGACATAGACCGACCGACATAGACTGACCGACATAAACCGAGCGAACGACATAGACCGACCAACTGGCTGACCGACATAGACCGTCCGACATAGACCAAGTGACCGACATAGACTGAGCGACTGACATAGACTGACCGACCGGCATAGACTGACCGATATCGACCGACTGACAGACATAGACCGACTGACATCGACCGACCGACCGACATAGACTGAACGATATCGACCGACCATCAGACATAGACTGACCGACATTGACCGAACGACTTAGACCGACCGACCAAAATAGACAGACCAACATCGATCGACCAACAGACATAGACTGACCGACATTGACCGATCGACATAGACCGACCAACATAGAGCGACCGACATAGACCAACTGACCAACATAGACTGACCGACATAAACCAACCGACAAAGACCAACCGACTGACATAGACCGACCGAGCGACTGACCGACCCACCGAACGACTGACATAGACCGATCGAACGACATGTACCGACCGACAAAGACCGACCGACCATCAAAGACCGACCGACCAACATAGGCTGACCGAGGAACGGACTGACCGACCGACCGTCATCGACTGAGTGACTGACATAGACCGACCGACCAACAGCGACCGACTGACATTGACAGACCGAACGACATAGACCGACCGACAAAGACCGACTGACCGACGTAGACCGACCAACCGACATAAACCAACCGAGATAAATGACCAACCGACCGACCGTCATCGACCGAGTGACCAACATAGACCGACCGACCGACCGACACGGACTGATCGACCGACATAGACCAAGTGACCGACATAGACTGACCGACCGAAATAGACCAAGCGACCGACATAGACTGAGCGACTGACAAACACCGACTGATAGACATAGACCGATAGACATAGACCGATCGACATAGACTGACCGACCGACTGACACGGACCGACCAGCTGACATAGACCAAGTGACCAACATAGACCGACCAACCGAAATAGACCAAGCGACCGACATAGACCGACCGACCGACAAACACTGCCCGATAAACATAGACCGATCGACAAAGACCGACCGACCGTCATAGACCGACCGACATTGACCAACCGACTCTCCGACATAGACCGACCAACATCGACTGACCCAACATCGATCGACCGGCAGACATTGACTGATTGACCAACATAGACTGACCGACTGACATAGACCAACCAACCGACATAGACTGACCGACATAGACCGACACACCGACATTGACTGACCGACATAGTCTGAGCGACTGACGTAGACCGAGCGACCGGCATAGACTGACCGACATTGACCGACCGACCGGCATAGACTGACCGACATAGTCCGAGCGACCGACATAGACCGAGTGACCGACATAGACCGAGCGACCGTCATAGACCGAGCGACCGACATAGACCGAACGACCGACATAGACCGAGCGACCGACATAGACCGACCGACATAGACCGACCGACATAATCCGAATGACCGACATCGACCGACTGAGCGACATTGACCGACATACAGAGAAAGACCGACAGACATAGACCTACCAACCAACATGGACCGAGCGACCGACCGACATAGACTGACCGACATTGACCGACTGAACAAAACAGGCAGATCGACATAGACCGAGCAACCGACATAGATCAACCAACATAGACCATACGTAATAGACCGACAGACTGAACGACCTAGACTGACTGACAGACCGACATAGACCGACCGACATAGACCGACTGACATCGACCGACCGACCTACTTAGACCGTGCTACCAACATATACCGACCGACAGACAGAAATAGACTGACTGACTGACATCGACCGACCGACATAGACCGAGCAACTGACATAGACCGACCGACTGACATAGGCCGACTGACATAGACCGCGTGACCGACATAGACCAAGCGACTGACATAGACTGACTGACAAAAATAGACCGACAGACATAGACCGACCGACAAAGACCGACCGACCGACATAGACTGACCGATCGAGAGACAGACCGACCCAGCAACCAACTGACATAGACCAACTGAACGACATAGACCGACTGACAAAGACCGACTGACCGACAAAGACCGACCAACATACATAGACCGACCGAGAGACAAGACCGACCGACCGACCATCATTGACAGAGTGACCAACATAGACCGACCGACCGACCTACACGGATCGACCAACCGACATAGACCAAGTGACCGACATAGATCGACCCACTGAAACAGACCAAGTGACCGACATAGACTGACCGACCGACAAAGACCAACCGATAAACATAGACTGACCGACAAAGACCGACCGACCGTGATAGACCGACCGACTGACCAACCGACCGATATAGACTGACCAACATCGACCAACCGACTGTCCACCATAGACCGAGCCACATCGATTGACTGACAGCCATAGACTGACTGACTGACATAGACCGACCAACCAATATAGAACGACCGACATGGACCGACCGACCGACATAGACCGACCGACATCGACCGACAGACCGATATAGACCGACCGACATCGACCGTCCGACATCAATCGACTGACAGACATAGACCGACTGACCGACATACACCGACCGACTGACATAGACCGACTGACTAATATAGACCGACCGACATAAACCGAGCGAACGACATAGACTGACCAACCAGCAGACCGACATAGACCGACCGACATAGACTGAGTGACCGACATAGACTGAGCGACTGACAGAGACCGACCGACCGGCATAGACTGACCGATATCGACCGAGTGACAGGCATAGACTGACTGAAATTGACCGACTGACATAGACTGACTGACCGACATAGACAGGCCGACATAGACGGACTGACCGACCGACTAATCGAACGACATAGACTGGCCGACATTGACTGACCAACGGACGGAAATAGACTGAATGACATTGAACGACCGACATAGTCCGAACGAACGACATAGACCGGCTGATATTGACCGACCGACATAGTCTCAGCGACTGACATCAACCGAATGAGCGACATTGACCCACTGACTGACATAAAACAACCGACCGACATCGACTGACCGACCGACATAGACTGACCAACATAGAAGGACCACCAATGACCGAGCGACCGACATAGACCGAGCGACCGACATAGACCGAGCGACCGACATAGACCGAGCGACCGACCGACATAATCCGAATGACCGACATCGACCAACTGAGCGACATTGACCGACAGACGGAGAAAGACCGACAGACATAGACCTACCAACCGACTTGGACCGAGCGACCGACCAACAAAGACTGACCGACCGAACGAAACAGGCAGACCGACATAGATCAACCAACATAGACCAACCAACATAGACCGTACGTAATAGACCGACAGACTGAACGACCTAGACCGACCGACAGACAGACATAGACCGACCGACATAGACTGACTGACATCGAACGACCGACCTACTTAGACCGACCGACAGACTGACATAGACCGACCGACCGACATAGGCCGACCGACATAAACCGAGTGACCGACATAGATCGAGCGACTGACATAGACCGACTGACAAACATAGACCAACAGACATAGACCGACCGACATAGTCCGACCGATCGAGAGACAGACCGACCCAGCGACCGACTGACATAGACCGACTGAACGACATAGACCGACTGACAAAGACCAACCAACATACATAGACCGACTGAGAGACAAGACCGACCGACCGACCGTCATTGACCGAGTGACCGACATAGACCGACCGACCGACCAACACAGACTGACCAACCGACATAGACCAAGCGACCGACATAGACCGACCGATAGACATAGACCGACCGACAAAGACCGACCGACCATCATAGACCGACCGACTGACCAACCGACAGACATAGAATGACCGACATCGACCAACCGACTGTCCGACATAGACCGACTGACATCGATCGACTGACAGACACAGACTGACTGACTGACATAGACCGAACAACCAATATAGACCGACCGACATGGACCGACCGACCGACATAGACTGACCGATATAGACCGAGAGACCGACATCGACCGACCGACCAACATAGACCTAGTGACCGACATAGACCGACCGACCGAAATAGACCAAGCGACCGACATAGACCGACCGACCGACAAACATCGACCGATAGACATAGACCAATCGACATAGACCGATCGACCGACTGACACGGACCGACTGGCCGACATAGACCAAGTGACCGACATAGACCGACTGACCGACATTGACTGACAGACAGAGATAGACCGACAGACATAGACCTACCAACCGACATGACCGAGCGACCGACCGACATAGACTGACCGACGTTGACAGACCGAACCAAACACGCAGACCGACATAGACCGAGCGACCGATATAGACCGAGCGACCGACATAGACCGAGCAACCGACATGGACCGAGCGACCGACCGACATAGACTGACCGACATTGACCGACCAAACGAAACAGGCACACTGACATAGACTGAACGACCGACATAGACCAACCAACATAGACCGTACGTATTAGACCGACAGACTGAATGACCTAGACCGACCGACAGACAGACATAGACCGACTGACATCGACCGACCGACCTAATTAGACCGAGCAACTGACATAGACCGACCGACAGACAGACATAGACCGACCGACTGACATCGACCGACCGACATAGACCGAGCGACTGACATAGGCCGACCGACCGACCGACATAGACCGAGTGACCGACATAGATCAAGCGACTGACAAACATAGACCAACAGACATAGACCGACCGACAAAGACCGACTGACCGACATTGTCTGACCGATCGAGAGACAGACCGACCCAGCGACCGACTGACATAGACCGACTGAACGACATAGACCGACTGACAAAGACCGACCAACATACATAGACCGACTGAGAGACAAGACCGACCGACCGACATTGACCGACACAGACCGACCGACCAACACAGACTGACCAACCGACATAGACCAAGTGACCGACTGACTGAAATAGACCAAGCGACCGACAAAGACCGACCGATAGACATAGACCGACCGACAAAGACCGACCAACCATCATAGACCGACCGACTGACCAACCGACAGACATAGACTGACCAACATCGACCGAACGACTGTCCGACATAGACCGACCAACATTGATCGACTGACAGACATAGACTGACTGACCGACATAAGCCGACCAACCAATATAGACCGACCGACATGGACCAACCGACCGACATAGACTGACCGACATAGACCGAGAGACCGACATCGACTGACCGACCAACATAGACCTAGTGACCGACATAGACCGACCGACCGAAATAGACCAAGCGACCAATATAGACCAACCGACCGGCATAGACTGACCGACCGAGCGACAGACAGACCCAGCGACCGACTTACATTGACCGACCGAACGACATAGACCGACCAACAAAGACCGACTGACTGACAAAGACCGACCAACCGACATAGACCGACCGATTGACTGTCATCGACCGAGTGACTGACATAGACCGACCGACACAGACCGACCAACCAACATAGACCATGTGACAGACATAGACCGACTGACCGAAATAGACCAAGCGACCGACATAGACTAACAAACACCGACCGATAGACATAGACCGATCGACAAAGACCGACCGACAGACTGACCCATCGACAGTCATAGACCGACCGACATCGACCAACCGTCTGTCCAACATAGACCAACCGACATCGATCGACTGACAGACATTGACTGACTGACCAATATAGACCAACCGAACGACATAGACTGACTGACTAATATAGACCGACCGACATGGATAGACCAACCGACATAGACTGACCAACATAGACCAAACAACCGACATAGACTGACCGACATAGACCGACAGACCGACATAGACTGACCGATATCGACTGACCAACAGACATAGACTGACCGACATTGACCGACCAACAGAGAAAGACCGACAGTCATAGACCTACCAACCGACATAGACCGAGCGACTGACCAACATAGACTGACTGACACAGACTGACTGAACGAAACAGACAGACCGACCAAGACTGACCGAGTGACCGACATTGACCGACCAACATAGACCAACCGAACGATATAGACCAAGCGACCGACATAGTTCAAGCAACATAGACCAACCAACATAGACCGAACATAATAGACCGACAGACTGAACGACCTAGAACGACCGACAGAGAGACATTGACCAACTGACCGACATAGACCAACTGACATCGACCGACCGACAGACAGACATAGATCGAGCGACTGACATAGACCGAGCGACTGACATAGACCGAGTGACCGACATAGACCGAGCGACCGACACAGACCAACCAACCGACCGACATAGACCGAATGACCGACATAGTCTGAGTGACTGACATAGACCGACTGAACGACATTGACATAGACCGACCGAAATAAAATGACTGACAAAGACAGACTGACCAACATAGACCAATTGACATAGACCGACTGACCAAATTAGACCGACCGACCGACCGTCATAGATCGACCGACATAGACCGAGCGACAATGACCGACTGACCGACATAGACCGATCGACATAGACCAAGCGAGAATGACCGACTGACCGACATAGACCGACCGAGCGACAAAGCCTGACTGAAATAGACCGACTGACAAAGACCGACTAACCGACATAGACCGACCAACTGACATAGACCTAGCGACCGACATAGACCGACCGACAGACATAGTCTGACCGACACAGACCGACCGATCGAAACAGTGAGACCGACATAGACTGACCGACCAACCGCCATAGACCGACCTACCGTCATAGACCGACCGACCGACAAAGACCGACCGACCATCATAGACCGACCGACTGACCAAGCTACAGACATAGTCCGACCGATATCGACCAACTGACTGTCCGACATAGACCGACCGACATCGACAAACCGACTTCGATCGACCGACAGACATAGACCAACTGACCGACATAGACCGACCGACCGACATAGACCCACTGACATAGACCGACCGAGCGACAGACCGACCAACCGACTGACAAAGAATGAACGACCGACATAGACCGAGCGAACAACATAGACCGACCAACAGGCCGACCGACATAGACCAACCGACATAGACTAACCGGGCGACAGACCGACCAACTGACCGACAAAGACCGACCGAATGACATAGACCAACCGACCAACATAGACCGACGGAGAGACCGACCGACTGACTGACTGTCATCGACCAACCGGCCGTCATCGACTGAGCGACTGACACGGACCGACCTACCGACATAGACCAAGCGACTGACATAGACCGACCGACATAGTCTGAGCGACCAACATAGACTGACCAACCGAAATACACTGACCAAAATAGACCGACCGACATTGACCGACCAACATAGAAGGACCGTCATCGACTGAGCGACCGATATCAACCGTCTGACCGACATAGACCGAACGACTGACATAGACCGACCGAATGACATAGACCGACCGACATAGACCGACCGACAAAGACCGACCGACCAACATAGACCGACCGAGAGACAGACCGAGCGACCAACCGACCGTCATCGACCGAGCAACCGACATAGTCCGACCGACTGACATGGACCGACCGACCGACATAGACCGACCGACATAGAAGGACCGTCATCGACCAAGCAACCAACATAGACCGAGCGACCGACATAGACAGAGCCACCGACATAGACTGAACGACCGACATAGACCGAGCGACCGACATAGACCGACCGTCATAGTCCGAATGACCGACATCGACCGACTAAACGACATTGACCGCCCAACAGAGAAAGACCGACAGTCATAGACCTACCAACCAACATAAACCGAGCAACCAACCGACATAGACTGACCGACACAGACCGGCCGAATGAAACATACAGACTGAGCAAGACTGACCGAGCGACCGACATTGACTGACCGACATCGACCGACCAACATAGAAGGACCATCATCGACCAAGCAACCAACATAGACCAAGCGACCGACATAGACTGAGCGACTGACATAGACCGAGCGACTGACATAGACCGACCGAGCGACAGAGACTGAGCGACTGACATAGACCGACCGTCCGACATAGACTGAGTGACCGACATAGACCGACCGAAATAAAATGACTGATAAAGACAGACTGACCAACATAGACCGATTGACATAGACCGACTGACCAAATTAGATCGACCAACATAGACCGAGCGACAAAGACCGACTGACCGACATAGACCGATCGACATAGACCAAGCGAGAATGACCGAATGACCGACATAGACCGACAGAGCGACAAAGCCTGACTGAAATAGACCGACTGACAAAGACCGACTAACCGACTTAGACCGACCAACCGACATAGACCTAGCGACCGACATAGACCGACCGACAGACAGAGTCTGACCGACACAGACCGACCGATCGAAACAGTGAGACCAACATAGACTGACCGACGACCGCCATAGACCGACTGACCGTTATAGACCGACCGACTGACCAAGCTACAGACATAGACCGACCGATATCGACCAACTGACTGTCCGACATAGACCGACCGACATCGACAAACCGACATCAATCGACCGACTGAACGACATTGACCGACCAACAGAGAAAGACCGACAGTCATAGACCTACCAACCGACATAGACCGAGCGACTGACCGACATAGACTGACTGACACAGACTGACCGAACGAAACAGACAGACCGACCAAGACTGACCGAGTGACCGACATTGACCGACCGACATAGACCAACCGAACGATATAGACCAAGCGACCGACATAGTTCAAGCAACATAGACCAACCAACATAGACCGAACATAATAGACCGACAGACTGAACGACCTAGACCGACCGACAGAGAGACATAGACCAACTGACCGACATAGACCAACTGACATCCTCCGACCGACTGACTTAGATAAAGCAACTGACATAGACTGACCGACAGACAGACATAGATCGAGCGACTGACATAGACCGAGCAACTGACATAGACCGAGCGACCGACATAGACCGAGCGACCGACACAGACCGACCGACCGACCGACATAGACCGAATGACCGACATAGTCTGAGTGACTGACATAGACCGACCGACATAGTCTGAATGACCGACATCGACCAACTGAACGACATTGACATAGACCGACCGAAATAAAATGACTGACAAAGACAGACTGACCGACATAGACCGATCGACATAGACCAAGCGAGAATGACCGACTGACCGACATAGACCGACCGAGCGACAAAGCCTGACTGAAATAGACCGACTGACAAAGACCGACTAACCGACATAGACCGACCGACATCGACAAACCGACTTCGATCGACCGACAGACATAGACCGACTGACTGACATAGACCGACTGACCGACATAGACCCACTGACATAGACCGACCGAGAGACAGACCGACCAACCGACCGACAAAGACTGAACGACCGACATAGACCGAGCGAACAACATAGACCGACCAACAGGCCGACCGACATAGACCAACCGACATAGACTAACCGGGCGACAGACCGACCAACTGACCGACAAAGACCGACCGAGAGACGGACCAAGCGACCGAGCAACTGTCATAGACCGACCGACTGACACGGACCGACCGACCGACATAGACCAAGTGACCAACATTGACTGACCGACCGACATAGGCCGACCGACATAGTCTAAGCGTCAGACATCGACCGAATGAGTGACATTGACCCACCGACTAACGTAAAACAACCGACCGACATCGACCGACCAAACGACATAGACTGACCGACATTGACCGACCAACATAGAATGACCGTCATCGACCAAGCGACCAACATAGACCGAGCGACTGGCATAGACCGAGCGACCGACATAGACTGTCCGACCGACATCGACCGACCGACCAACATAGACCGAATGTCCGACATAGTCCAAGCGACGTTGTCGACATTTTCGAGTGCATCGCCTCCGAGGCATCGCACCTCATTCACTACAACAAGCGCCGCACCATCTCGGCCCAGGAGGTCCAGAGCGCCGTCTGCCTCATGCTGCCGAGGGAATAGGCCAAACACGCCGTCTCCGAAGGCACCAAAGCGGTCACCAAGTACACCAACTCCGTTTAGGAAGACAATTCTAAAGATTATAGTCCAAGCGACCGATATAGACCGACCGACATAATCTGAATGACCGACATCGACCGACTGAATGACATTGACCGACCAACAGAGAAAGACCGACAGTCATAGACCTACCCACCGACATAGACCAAGCAACTGACCGACACAGACTGACCGAACGATACAGACAGACTGACCAAGACTGACCGAGCGACCGACATTGACCGACCGACATAGACCAACCGACCGACATAGACCAAACGACCGACATAGTTCAAGCAACATAGACCAACCAAAATAGACCGAATGTAATAGACCAACAGACGTCGAAAGTATGAGTGACATTGACCCACCGACTGACATAAAACAACTGACCGACATCGACCGACCGAACAACATAGACCAACCGACCGAAATACACCGAACGACAGAGACCGACCGACATCGACCGACCAACATAGAAGGACCGTCATCGACCAAGCAACCAACATAGACCAAGCGACCGACATAGACCGAGCGACTGACATAGACCGAGCGACTGACATAGACCAAATGACCGACATAGTCTGAGTGACTGACATAGACCGACCGACATAGTCTGAATGACCGACATCGACCGACTGAACGACATTGACCGACCAACAGAGAAAGACCAACAGTCATAGACCTACCAACCGACATAGACCGAGCGACTGACCGACATAGACTGACTGACACAGACTGACTGAACGAAACAGACAGACCGACCAAGACTTACCGAGTGACCGACATTGACCGACCGACATAGACCAACCGAACGATATAGACCAAGCGACCGACATAGTTCAAGCAACATAGACCAACCAACATAGACCGAACATAATAGACCGACAGACTGAACGACCTCGACCGACCGACAGAGAGACATAGACCAACCGACCGACATAGACCAACCTACGTCGACCGACCTACCGACTTAGACAAAGCAACCGACATAGACTGACTGACAGACAGACATAGACCGTCCGACATAGACCGAGCGACTGACATAGACCAACTGACTGTCATAGGCCGACCGACTGACATAGGCCAACTGACATAGACCGAATGACCGACATAGACCTAGCGACCGACATAGACCGACTGACCAACATAGACCGACCGACATAGACCGACCGACCGACATAGAATGACCGACCGAACGACAGACCGACCCAGCGACCGACTGACATAGACCGACCGACATAGACCAACTGACAGGGTTCGACCGACCGACAAAGACCGACCAACTGACATAGACCGACTGAGAGGCAAGACCAACTGACCAACCGTCATCGACTGAGTGACCAACATAGACCGACCGACCGACTGAAACGGACTGACCAACCGACATAGACCAAGTGACCGACATAGACCGATTGACCGAACTAGACCAAACGACTGACATAGACTGACCGACATAGACCAACTGACTGACAAAAACCGACCAATAGACATAAACCGACTGAAAAAGACCGACCGACCGTCATAGACCGACTGACTGACCAACCGACAGACATAGACCGACCGACCGACATAGACCGAGCGAACGTCATAGACCGACCAACCGCCGACCGACATAGACCAACCGATATAAACTGACCAAGCGACAGACTGACCAACCGACCGACGAAGACCGACCGAATGACAAAGACCAACTGACCAACATAGACCGACGGAGTGACCGACTGACCGACCGTCATCGACCGACCGACCGTCATCGACTGAGTGACCGACATGGACCGACCTACTGACATAGACCAAGCGACTGACATAGACTGACCGACATAGTCTGAGTGACCGACAACGACCGACTGAGCGACATTGTCCCACCGAGTGACATAAAACGACCGACCGACATCGACCGACCGAACGATATAGACTGACCGACCGAAATACAATGACCAAAATAGATCGACCGACATTGATCGACCAACATAGAAGGACTGTCATCGACTGAGCGACCAACATACACTGAGCGACCGACATAGAGCGACCGACATAGACCAACCGAAATAGAACGACTGACAAAGACGGACTGACCGACACAGACCGATTGACATAGACCGACTGACCAACTTAGACCGAACGGCATAGACCGACCGACCGACATAGACCGACTGGCATAGACCGACCGACAAAGACCGAGCGACTGACATAGACTGACCGACCGACAATGTCCGACCGACCGACATAGACCCAGTGAACGACAACAACCGATCGGCCAACCGACATAGACCGACCGACCGACATAGAACCAGTGAACACCATCGACCGATCGGCCGACCGACATAGACCGACCAACTGGCAAAGACCGAGCGACCAACATAGTCCGACTGACCGACAATGTCCGACTGACATTGACCGACTGACCGACAAGGTCCGACCGACATAGACCGACCGACCGACATAAACCGACCGACAAAGACCGACCGACCGACATAGACTAACTGACCCAAGACTGACTGACTGACATAGAGAGATCGACATAGACCAACCGAGAATGACCGACAGACAGACATAGACCGACCGACATAGACCGACCGAGCGACATAGTCCGACCGAAATAGACCGACTGACCGACATAGACCAAGCGACCGACATAGACCGAGCGACTGACATTGACCGAGCGACCGACATAGACCGACCGTCCAACATAGACCGACCGACAGACATAGACTGACTGACCGACATGGACCGACTGATATAGACCGACCGACATGGTCCGACTGATGGACATAGAACGACCGACCGACATAGGCTGGCCGGCAATGACGGACCTACCGAAATGGACCGACCGACATAGACCGACCGACAAAGTCTGACCGACTGACATAGACCAACCGACAAAGACCGACCGACCGACATAGACCAACCCACCAACATAGACCGACTGACTGGGACCAACCGACATAGACCAACCGACCAAGACCGAATGACTGACATACCCCGATCGACATAGACCAACCGACCAACTTAGACCGACCGGCATAGACCGACTGACCGACATAGAGTGACTGGCATAGACCAATCAACAAAGACTGACCGACCGACATAGAACGATCGACATAGACCAAGCGAGAATGACCGACTGACCGACATAGACTGGCCGACATAGACCGACCGAGCGACATACTCCCACCGAAATTGACCGACTGACAAAGTCCGACTGACCGACATAGACCGACCGGCATAGACCGACCGACCGACATAGACTGACTGGCATAGACCGACCGACAAAGACCGACCGAGATAGAACGATCAACATAGACCAAGTGAGAATGGCCGACTGACCGACATAGACTGGCCGACATAGACCGACCGACCGACATAGACCGATCGGCATAGACCGAGCGACCAACTTAGACCGACCGGCATAGACCGACCGACATAGACCAACCGACCAAGATCGACTGAAAGACATAGAACGATCGACATAGACCAAGTGAGAAAGACCGACTGACCGACATAGACCGGCCGACATAGACCGACTGAGCGACATACTCCCACCGAAATTGACCGATTGACGAAGTTCGACTGACCGACATAGACCGACTGACCGCCCGACTTAGAGCAATTGAACAACATAGACCGACCAAAAACAGAATTACCTGGAAAAACTCAGCAGGTCTGGCAGCATCGGCGGAGAAGATATCAGTTAACGTTTCGAGCCTTCATGGCCCTTCGGCAGAACTGAAGCATAGTTAGAAGAAGGGAGAAATATAAATTGGTTTAAGGTGGGGGGTGGGGGGGGGGGTGGTGTGGGGAGAGAGAGACATTGAGGGTGTGGTGTGGTGATTGTGGAGATGAGCAGATAATCAAAAGATCTCACAGACAAAAGGGTCAAAGAGGTGTTTTGTCTGAGAAAAGTGCTAATTAAGAATGGAGGACAGGATATTCAAAGTACAGCTCTAGTTGGGGTGGGGTGGAAAGGCTAACAAGGTTTTAGTTTTAGATTTAAAAATAATGGAAATAGGTGGGGAAAGAAGAATCTATATAAATTATTGAAAAAAAAGCGGGGGGGGGGAAGAAACGGGGTGGGGATGGGGGGAGGGGCAGTTTAAGATCTAAAGTTGTTGAATTCAATATTCAGCCCGGAAGGCTGTAAAGTGCCTAGTTGGAAGATGAGGTGCTGTTCCTCCAGTTTGCGTTGGGCTTCACTGGAACAATGCAGCAAGCCAAGGACAGACATGTGGGCAAGAGAGCAGGGTGGAGTGTTAAAATGGCAAGCGACAGGGAGGTTTGGGTCTTTCTTGCGGACAGACCGCAGGTGTTCCGCAAAACGGTCGCCCAGTTTGCGTTTGGTCTCTCCAATGTAGAGGAGACCGCATTGGGAGCAACGAATGCAGTAGACTAAGTTAGGGGAAATGCAAGTGAAATGCTGCTTCACTTGAAAGGAGTGTTTGGGCCCTTGGACGGTGAGGAGAGAGGAAGTGAAGGGGCAGGTGTTGCATCTTCTGCGTGGGCATGGGGAGGTGCCATAAGTGGGGGTTGAGGAGTACGGGGTGATGGAGGAGTGGACCAGGGTGTCCCGGAGGACCAGTGGACCCTGGTCCACTCCTCCATCACCCCGTACTCCTCAACCCCCACTTATGGCACCTCCCCATGCCCACGCAGAAGATGCAACACCTGCCCCTTCACTTCCTCTCTCCTCACCGTCCAAGGGCCCAAACACTCCTTTCAAGTGAAGCAGCATTTCACTTGCATTTCCCCTAACTTAGTCTACTGCATTCGTTGCTCCCAATGCGGTCTCCTCTACATTGGAGAGACCAAACGCAAACTGGGTGACCGTTTTGCGGAACACCTGCGGTCTGTCCGCAAGAAAGACCCAAACCTCCCTGTCCCTTGCCATTTTAACACTCCACCCTGTTCTCTTGCCCACATGTCTGTCCTTAGCTTGCTGCATTGTTCCAGTGAAGCCCAACGCAAACTGGAGGAACAGCACCTCATCTTCCAACTAGGCACTTTACAGCCTTCCGGGCTGAATATTGAATTCAACAACTTTAGATCTTAAACTCCCCCTCCCCCCATCCCCACCCCGTTTCTTCGCC
The DNA here is from genome assembly GCF_964194155.1 of Cetorhinus maximus. Lineage (NCBI taxonomy): Eukaryota > Metazoa > Chordata > Chondrichthyes > Lamniformes > Cetorhinidae > Cetorhinus > Cetorhinus maximus. Next base: position 109,419,212 of record NC_135885.1, read on the forward strand.
CCCCCCCCCGCTTTTTTTTCAATAATTTATATAGATTCTTCTTTCCCCACCCATTTCCATTATTTTTAAATCTAAAACTAAAACCTTGTTAGCCTTTCCACCCCACCCCCACTAGAGCTGTACTTTGAATATCCTGTCCTCCATTCTTAATTAGCACTTTTCTCAGACAAAACACCTCGTTGACCCTTTTGTCTGTGAGATCTTTTGATTATCTGCTCATCTCCACAATCACCACACCACACCCTCAATGCTCAATGTCTCTCTCTCCCCCCCCCCACCCCCCACCCCCCACCTTAAACCAATTTATATTTCTCCCTTCTTCTAACTATGCTTCAGTTCTGCCAAAGGGCCATGAAGGCTCGAAACGTTAACTGATTTCTTCTCCGCCGATGCTGCCAGACCTGCTGAGTTTTTCCAGGTAATTCTGTTTTTGTTTTGGATTTCCAGCATCCGCAGTAGCTTTTAGCTTTTTGTTTTTAACATAGACCGACCAATGGACATAGACAAAGCGACCGACTTAGACCGACCGACATAGACCGGCCGAGCGACATACTCCCACCGAAATTGACCGACTGACAAAGGCCGACTGACCGACATAGACCGACCGACCAATATAGACCAAGCGAACAACATAGACTGACTGACGGATATAGACCAAGTGACCGACCTAGACTGACCGACATAGACTGACTGACATAGACTGAGCGACTGACATAGACCGACCGACCGACAATGTTTGACGAGCGACATAGACCCAGCGAACGACAACAACCGACCGGCCGACCGACATAGACCGACCGTCATAAACCCAGCAAACGACATCGACTGAACGGCCGACCGACATAGACCGACCAAAGACCGAGTGATCGACATAGTCCGACTGACTGACAATGCCCGACCAACATAGACCAACGGACATAGACCCACTGACATAGACCCAGCGACCAACATAGACCGACCAACCGACATAGACCCAGTGAATGACATCAACCGACCGGCCGACCGACATAGACCGACCGACCGACAAAGACCCAGCGATTGACTTCGACCGACCGGCCGACCAACATAGACCGACCAACCGGCATAGACCGGGCGACTGACTGACAATGTCCGACCGACATAGACCGACTGGCATAGACCGACCAACCAACATAGACCAAGCAAACAGCATAGACTGACCAACGGACATAGACCAAGCGACCGACCTAGACTGACCGACATAGACTGACCGACATAGACCGAGTGACTGACATAGACCGACCGACCAACTATGTTTGACCGACCGACATAGACCCAGCAAACGACAACAACCGACCGGCCGACCGACATAGACCGACCATCATAAACCCAGCGAACGACATCGACTGAACGCCCGACCGACATAGACTGACCAACCATCAAAGACCGAGCGATCGACATAGTCCGACTGACCGACAATGCCCGACCAACATAGACCAACCGACATAGACCCACTGACATAGACGAAGCGACCGACATAGACCGCCCGGCATAGACTGACCGACAAAGACCGACAGACCAACTGGCCAATACCGACTGACTGACATCGACCGATCGACATAGACCAACCGAGAATGACCGACAGACCGACATAGACCGATCGACATAGTCCGACCGAAATAGACCGATTGACAAACACCGACTGACTGACATAGACCGGGCGACCGACATAGACCAACCGTCCGACATAGACCGAGTGACAGACATAGGCTGACTGACCGACAGGGACCGACCGACTGATATAGACCACCCGACGTGGTCCGACTGATGGACTTAGAATGACCGACCGACATAGGCTGACCGACAATGACAGAGCGACCGTCATGGACCGACTGACATAGACCGATCGACAAAATCTGACCGACTGACATAGGCCAACTGAAAAGGACCGACCGACCAACATAGACCAACCCACCGACATAGACCGACCGACTTGTACCGACCAACAAAGACTGACCAACAAAGACCGACCGACCGATATAGACCAACCGACCAAGACCGACTGACCAACATAGACCGATCAGTATGGATCGAGCGACCGACATAGACCGACTGAAATAGAACGACTGACAAAGACGGACTGACCGACATAGACCGATCGACATAGACCGACCGACCAACTTAGACCGAACGGCATAGACTGACCGACCGACGTAGACCGACTGGAATAGACCGCCCGACAAAGACATAGAACGATCGACATAGACCAAGCGAGAATGACCGACTGACCGACATAGACCGACCAGCGTAAAAAGACGGACCGACATAGACCGACTGGCATAGACCAACCGACCAAGACCGACTGACCAACATCCCCGATCGACATAGACCGAGCGACCGACATAGACCGACCGAAATAGTACGACTGACAAAGACGGACTGACCGACATAGACCGATCGACATAGACCGACCGACCAACTTAGAATGACTGGCATAGACTGACTGACCGACATAGACTGACTGGCATAGACCGACCGACAAAGACCGACCGACCGACATAGACCAACCGACTGACCGACATAGAACGATCGACATAGACCAAGCGAGAATGACCAACTGACTGACATAGACCGACCGACCGAGCGACATACTCTGACCGAAATTGACAGACTGACAAAGACCGACTGACCGACATAGACCGACAGACTTATACCGAGCGACCTACATAGACTGACCAATATGGACCGACCGACAGACATAGACCAACTGACATAGACCGACCGACCAACATGGACCGACCAATATCGACCGACCGACAAACATAGACTGACCGACACAGATCGACCGACCAGACAGACCGAATAGACTGACTGACCGACCGGCATAGACTGACTGACATAGATCGACCGACGGACATAGACCGACCGACATAGACCGACAGACCGATATAGACCGACCAACATAGACCGACTGACCGACATAGACCGACCGACAAAGACCGACTGACAGACATAGACTGACCGACATAGTTCGAGCGACCAACATAGACCGACCGACAAAGACCGACCGACAGATTTAGACTGAGCAACTGACATAGACCAACAGACAGAGAAAGACCGACAGACATAGACCGACCGACCAACATAGACCGACCAATATCGACTGACCGACAGACATAGACCAACCGACAAAGACCGACCGAAATAGAATGACTGACAAAGATGGACCGACCGACATATACCGAGCCACCGGCATTGACCGACCGACCGAAATAGAATGACTGACATAGCCCGACCGACATAGAACGACATAGACAGACCGACATCGACTGACCAGCTGACATAGACTGACCAACATAGACTGACTGAATTAGATTGACCATCATCAACCGAGCGACCGACATAGACCAACCAACTGACATAGGCCTACCGACATAGTCCGACCGACCGACATAGACCGACCAACAAAGACCGACAGACCAAAATAGACCGACCGACAAACACCAACTGACCAACATATACCAACCGACATAGACCAACCGACAAAGACCGACTGACGGACATAGACCGACTGACATAGACCGACCGACAAAGACCAAGCGACTGACATGGACCGACCAATATCGACCGACCGACAGACATAGACTGACCGACATAGATCGAGCAACATAGACCGACTGACCGACATAGACCGACCGACAAAGACCGAACGACTGACATGGACCGACCAATATCGACCGACCGACAGACATAGACTGACCGACATAGATCGAGCGACCAACATAGACCAACCGACAAAGACCGACCGACAGATATAGACCGAGCAACCGACATAGACCAACAGACAGAGAAAGAGCGACAGACATAGACCGACCGACCAACATAGACCAACCAATATCGACTGACCGACAGACATAGACCAACCGACAAAGACCGACCGAAATAGAACGACTGACAAAGATGGACTGACCGACATAGACCGACTGACCAACTTAGACCGACCGACATAGACCAACCGATATAGACCGACCGACAAATACCAAATGACCGACATAGACTGATCGACATAGACCGAGCGACAAAGACCGACTGACCGACATAGACTGACCTAGCGCCATAGACCGACCTAAATAGACCGACTGACCGACATGGACCTACCGACATAGACTGACTGACCAACTTAGACCGACTGACAAAGACCGACCGACATAGACCGGCTGACAAAGTCCGACCGACCGACATAGACCGACCCACCGACATAGACCAACCGAGTGACATAGACCGACCGAAATAGACCAACTGACAAAGACCGACTGACCGATATAGACTGACCGACAAAGACCGACCGATCAACACAGACCAGATGACAAAGACCGACCGACATAGACCTACCAACATAGACGGACCGACATAGATGGACCGACATAGACCGACCGACAAAGAAAGACCGACAGACATAGACCGACCGACCAACATAGACCAACTAATATCGACCGACAGACATAGACCAACCGACAAAGACCGACTGAAATAGAACGACTGACAAAGATGGACTGACCGACATAGACCGACTGAGCAACTTAGACCGACCGACCGTCATAAACCAACCGACCTTGACCGACCAACATAGACCAACCGACATAGACCGGCCGACAAAGTCCGACCCACCAACATAGACCAATCGATAGAGACCGACCGAGTGACTGAACGGCATAAACAGACCAAATTAGACCGACCGACATAGACCAAGCAACATAAAGCAAATGACCGACACAGACTGACCGACATAGACCGACCGACTGACATAGACTGACCAACATAGACCGACCGACAAAGACCTACCGAGTGACAGACCGACCGAGCGGCTGAATGACATAAACAGACCAACTTATACCAACCGACATAGAACGACAGACTTAAACCGAATGACCGACACAGACCAACCGACATAGACCGACTGACCGACTGGCATCGACCGACCGACATAGATCGACCGACATTGACTGACCGACTGACTGACATCGACCGACCGATATCGACCGACCGACATAGACCGACAGACTTATATCGAGCGACCTACATAGATCGACCGATATGGACCGACCGACAGACATAGACCAACCGACATAGACCGACCGACTGACATAGACCAACCGATATCGACCGACTGACAGACATAGACTGATCGACAATGATCGACTGACCAGACAGAGCGACATAGACTGACTGACCGACCAGCATAGACTGACCGACATAGATCGAGCGACCGACATAGACCGACCGATAGAGAAAGACAGACAGACATAGACCGACCGACCAACATACATCAACCAATATCGACCGACTGAACAACATAGACCAACCGACAAAGACCGACCGACATAGACCGAACAAAATAATACGACTGACAAAGACAGACTGACCGACATAGACCGACTGACCGACAAAGGCCGACCGACATAGACCAACCGAGTGACATAGACCGACCGAAATAGACCGACTGACAAAGATCAACTGATCGATATAGACTGACCGACAATGACCGACCGATCAACACAGACAAGACATCAAAGACCGACCGACATAGACCGACCGACAGAGAAAGTCTGACAGACATAGACCGAGCAACCAACATAGACCAACAGACAGAGAAAGACCGACAGACATAGACCGACCGACCAACATAGACCAACTAATATCGACCGACCGACAGACATAGACCAACCGACAAAGACCGACCGGAATAGAATGACTGACAAAGATGGACTGACCGACATAGACTGACTGAGCAACTTAGACCGACCGACCGTCATAAACCAACCGACCTTGACCGACCAACATAGACCAACCGACATAGACTGGCCAACAAAGTCCGACCCACCAACATAGACCGATCGATAGAGACCGACCGAGCGATTGAACGAAATAAACAGACCAACTTAGACCGACCGACACAGACTGACCGACATAGACCGACCAACCGACATAGACTGACCAACATAGACCGACCGACAAAGACCTACCGAGTGACAGACCAACCGAGCGGCTGAACGACATAAACAGACCAACTAATACCAACCGACATAGAACGACAGACTTAAACCGAATGACCGACACAGACCAACCGACATAGACCGACTGACCGACTGGCATCGACTGACCGACATAGATCGACCAACATTGACTGACCGACTGACTGACATCGACCGACTGACATCGACCGACCGACATAGACCGACAGACTTATACCGAGCGACCTACATAGATCGACCGATATGGACCGACCGACAGACATAGACCAACCGACATAGACCGACCGACCGACATAGACCAACCGATATCGACCAACTGACAGACATAGACTGATCGACACTGATCGACTGACCAGACAGAGCGACATAGACTGACTGACCGACCAGCATAGACTGACCGACATAGATCGAGCGACCGACATAGACCGACCGATAGAGAAAGACAGACAGACATAGGCCGACCGACCAACATACATCAACCAATATCATCAACACACCGACTGACATAAAATGACTGACCGACATCGACCGACCGAACAACATAGACCGACCGAAATACACCGACCGACATAGACCGACCGAATTCGACCGACCAACATAGAAGGACCGTCATCGACCGAGCGACTGACATGGACCAACCGACCGAAGTAGACCGACCAACATAGACCGACATTGACCGATCGACATCGACCGCCATCATTGACTGAGCGACCGACATAGACCGAGCGACCGACTGAAATAGGCCGAGTGACCGACATAGACGTACTGACTGACATAGACCGACCGACATATACCGAGCCACCGGCATTGACCAACCGACCGAAATAGAATGACCGACATAGCCCAACTGACATAGAACGACATAGACAGACCGATATCAACTGAGCAGCTGACATAGACTGACCAACATAGACCAACTGAATTAGATTGACCATCATCAACCGAGCGACCGACATAGACCGACCGACCGAAATAGGCCGACCGACATAGACCGACGGACATAGACCAACCAACTGACATAGGCCTACCGACATAGTCCAACCGACCGACATAGACCGACCAACAAAGACAAGCAGACCGAAATAGACCGATCGACAAACACCGACTGACCGACATATACCGACCGACATAGACCAACCGACAAAGACCGACCGACGGACATAGACCGACCGACAAAGACCGAACAACTGACATAGACCGACCGCCATAGAACGACCGAACGACATAGAATGACTGACTGACATAGACTGACCGACTGACATAGACCGACAGACCGACATAGGCCGACCGACAAAGACCGACCGACCGACATAGACCGACCGACAATGACCGACCGACAATGACCGACTGACCGACATATACCGACCGACCGACATATACTGACAGACCAACATAGACCGACCAACAAAGACCTACCGACCGAACGAGCGACCGACATAGACTGACCGACAATGACAGACTGACCGACAAAGACCGACCGAGCGAGATAGACCAACTGAAATAGTCTGACTGACAAAGATCTACTGACCGACATAGACCAACCGACAAAGACAGACCGAGCGACAGCCCGACCGACCAACATAGACCGACCGAACGACATAGACCAACTGACATAGACCGACTGACCGGCAGACTGACCGACCGACATAGACCGACTAACATAGACCGACTGACATAGACTGACCGAGCAACAGACCGACGGAAAGACTGACATGGGCCGACCGAGCAACATCGTCTGTGCGACCGACATTGACCAATTGAGTGACATTGACCTACTGACTGACATAAAATGACCGACAGACATCGACCGACTGAACGACATAGACCGACCAACTGAAATACACCGACCGACATAGACCGACCAACATCGACCAACCAACATAGATGGACCGTCATCGACCGAGCGACGGATATAGATCTACTGACCGCCATAGGCTGACCGACCGGAATAGACTGACCAACATAGACCGACCGACATAGACAGACCGACATCGACCGACCAACAGAAATTGACTGCCCGACATTGACCGACCGACATAGATCGCCATTATCGACTGAGCGGCCGACATACACCTAGCGACCGACATAGACCGACTGACATAGGCCGAGCGACCGACCGTCATAGACCGACCGACAAAAATAGGCCGACCGACATAGACAGACCGACATCGACCAACCAACAGAAATAGACTGCCCGACATAGACCGACTAATATCGATCGCCATCATCGACTGAGCAACCGACTTAGACCGAGCGACCGACTTAGACCAACTGACATAGGCCAAGCGACCGGCATGGACCGACCGACTGACATAGACCGACCAACCAACATATACCGAGCTACTGACATAGACTGACCCACCAATATAGACCGACCGACATAGAACAACATAGGCAGACCGACATTGACTAACCAACAGACATAGACTGACCGACATAGACCAACCAAATTAAATCGACCGTCTTCAACCGAGCGACCGACATAGACCGACCGACCGAAATAGACTGACCGACATAGACCGACCGACATAGCCTGACCGACCGACATAGACCGACTGACATAGACCGACCGACAAAAACCGACCGACTGATATAGACCAACTGACATAGACCGACCGACCGACATAGACCGACTGACATACTCTGACCAACAAAGACCAACAGACCGACATAGACCAACTGACAAATACCGACTGACTGGCATAGACTGACTGACATAGACCGACCGAGAAGCAGACCGACTTACCGACCGACATAGACCGACCGAGCGACATAGACCGACCGATATAGACCGACCGAACCATATACACTGAGCGAACGACATTTACCGACTGACATCGACCAACTGGCATAGACCGACTGACATAGTCCGAGCGACCGACATAGACTGACCGATATAGACCGACTTACTGACATCAACCAACCGACCAATGTAGACCGACCGACCAATGTAGACCGACCGACTGATAGAGACCGACTGACATAGACCGACAGACCGACATAGACCGACCGACATAGGCCGACAGACTGACAATGACCGACAGACCAACATAGCCCGACCGACAAAGACCGACCAACCGAACGACCGATCGATATAGACCGACAGACCGACATAGACCGACCGACATAGACCGACATAGACCGACCGACAAAGATCGACAGACCAACATAGACCAACCGACAATGACCGACCGACTGAACAACATAGACCGACTGCCATAGACCGACTGACATAGACTGACCGAGCAACAGACCGACCGCAAGACTGACATAGACCGACCGACAAATACCAACAAAATGACATATACCGACCGACCGACATGGTCTGTGTGACCGACATTGACCGATTGAGCGATATTGACATACCGACTGACATAAAACGACTGACAGACATCGACCGACCGAACGACATAGACCGACCGACCGAAATACACCGAGCGACATAGACCGACGAACATCGATCGACCAACATAGAAGGGCCGTCATCGACTGAGCGACGGACGTAGATCTACCAACCGTCATAGACTGACTGACCGGAATAGACTGACCGACATAGACCGACCAACCTAGACAGACAAACATCGACTGACCAACAGAAATAGACTGACCGACATAGACCGTCCAAATTAGATTGACCATCATCAACCGAGCGACCGACATAGACCGACCAACCGACAAAGACCGACCGACTGATATAGACCAACCGACATAGACCGACTGACTGACATAGACTGACTGACATACTCCGACCAACAAAGACCAACAGACCAGCATAGACCAACTGACAAATACCGACTGACCGACATAGACCGACCGAGCGACAGACCGACCGACCGACTGACATAGACCGACCGAGCGACATAGACCAACCGAACGATATACACCGAGCGAACGACATTTACCGACTGACATCGACCAACCGGCATAGACTGACTGACATAGTCCGAGCGACCGACATAGACTGACTGATATAGATCGACTTACCGACATCAACCGACTGACCAATGTAGACTGACCGACTGATATAGCCCGACCGACTTAGACCGACCGACAGACCTAGACCGACCGATTGACAGACCGGCCGTCATCGACCGAGCGACCGACATAGACCAACTGACCAACATAGACCGAGCGACTGACATAGACCGACCGTCCGACATAGATCGACCGACAGACATAGACCTGCTGACCGACATGGATCGACCGACTGATATAGACCAACCAACAATGACAGACCGACCAACATGGACCAACCGACATTGACCGACCGACATAGGCCGACTGAAATAGAATGACTGGCAAAGACGGATTGACCAATGTAGACCGAACGGCATAGACCGACCAACCAACTTAGACCGACCGACATAGACCGACTGACATAGACCGACCGACAATTTCCGACCGACCGACATAGACTGACCCACCGAAATACACCGACCGACCGAATTCGACCGACCGACATAGAAGGACTGTCATCGACCGAGCGACCGACATGGACCGACCGACTGAATGAAATAGACTGACCGACATTGACCGACCGCCATCGTCGAATGAGCGACTGACATAGACCGAGCGACCGACATAGACCGATTGAAATAGGCCGAGCGACCGACATAGACCGACCGAAATAGACCGACCGACAAAGAGAGACTGAAATAGTCCGACTGACAAAGATCGACTGACCGACTGACCGAACGACATAGACACACCGACATAGACTGACTGACATAGACTCATCGAGCAACAGACCGACCGACCGAACGACATAGACTGACCGACTGACCGACAGACCGACCGACCGACATAACCGACCGACATTGACCGACCGACATAGACCGACTGTCAATGACCGACTGACCGACATAGACCAACCGACATAGACCGACCGACCGACATATACCGACCGCCCGACATATACCGACAGACCAACATAGACTGACCAACAAAGACCGACCAACCGAACGAATAACCGACAATGATCGACCGACAATGACAGCCTGACCTACATAGACCGACCGAGTGAGATAGGCTGACTGAAATAGTCCGACTGACAAAGATGTACTGACCGACATAGACCGACCGACAAAGACCGACCGAGCGACAGACCGACCGACCGACATAGACCGACCGAACGACATAGACTGACTGACATAGACCGACTGACCGACAGACTGACCGATCAACACAGACCGACTGACATAGACCGACCGACAAAGACCAACCAACTGACATAGACCGACCGACCAACATTGTCTGTGCGACCGACAATGACCAACTGATCGACATGGACCGACCGACAATGACCGACCGAGCGATAGACCGACCGACATATACCGACCGACCGACATATACCGACAAACCAACATAGACCAACCAATAAAGACCGAGAGACCGAACGAACGACCGACATAGACCGACCAACAATGACAGACTGACCGACATAGACCGACCGACCGACATAGACCGACCGACCGACAGAGACCGACAGACCGACATAGACCCACCGACATAAACCGACCGACAAAGAACGACCGACTAACATAGACCGACCGACATAGAACGACTGACCAACATAGACCGACAGACTGACATAGACCGACCGACAAAGAGCGACCGACTGACATAGACCGACCGACATAGACTGACCGACCGACATAGACTGACCGACCGACATAGACCGACCGACATAGGCCGACAGACCGACATAGACCGACCGACATAGACCGACTGACCGACATAGACCGACCGACAAAGACCGAACGACTGACATAGACTGACCGCCATAGAACGACCGACCGACATAGAATGACCGACCGACATAGACTGACCGACCAACATAGACCGACAGACCGACATAGGCCGACCGACAAAGACCGACCGACCGACATAGACCTACTGACATAGACCGACCAACAATGACTGACCGACCGACATATACCGACCGACCAACATATACTGACAGACCAACATAGACCGACCAACAAAGACCTACCGACCGAACGAGCGACCGACACAGAAGGACTGTCATCGACCGAGCGACCGACATGGACCGACCGACTGACCGAAATAGACCGACCGACATAGACCGACATTGACCGACCGCTATCGACCGCCATCATCGAATGAGCGACCGACATAGACCGAGCGACCGACATAGACCGATTGAAATAGGCCGAGCGACCGACATAGACTGACCGACCGACATAGACCAACCGACATAGGCCGACAGACCGACATAGACCAACAGACCGACATAGACCGACCGACCGACCGACATCGACCGACTGACCGACATAGACCGATCGACAAATACCGACCGACCGACATAGACCGATCGACAAATAACGACTGACCGATATAGACTGACCGACATAGACCGTACGACATAGACCAACCGACATAGACTGACCAACCGACATAGACCGACCAACATAGGCTGACTGACAAAACGACCGACCGACATAGACCGACCAAGAAAGTCCGACAGACCCACATAGACCAACCTAGCGACATAGACCGACTGAAAGAGACCGACTGATAAAGACTGACTGACCGATATAGACCGATCGACATAGACCGACTGACAAAGACCGAACGAGCGACAGACCGACCGACATAGACCGACTGAACGACATAGACCAACCGACAAAGACCGACCGACCGCCAAAGACCAACTGACTGACATAGACCTATCGAGCGACAGACCGACTGACCGACCGACCATCATCGACCAACCGACCATCATCGACCAAGCGACCGGCACGGACCGACTGACCGACATACACCAAGCGACTGAGATAGACCGATCGACGGACATCGTCTGAGAGACTGACATCGACCGACTGAGCGACATTGACCCACCGACTGACACAAAACGACCGACCGACAGAGACCGAGCGACCGACAGAGACCGACTGACCAAAGTAGACCGACCCACATGGACCGACCGACATAGACTGACCAACCGACATAGACCGACCGACATAGGCTAACTGACAATATGACTGACCGACATAGACCAACCGACATAGACCGACCAAGAAAGTCCGACAGACCGACATAGACCGACCGAGCGACAGACCGACCGACCGACCGACATAGACCGACTGACTGAAATAGGCCGACCGACATTGACCGACCGACATAGACCTACCAACATAGTCCAACCGACCGACATAGACCGACCGACATAGACCGACCAACAAAGACCGACAGACCGACATAGACCGACCAACATAGACCGATCGACAAAGACCGACAGACCGACATAGACCCACCAACATAGACCGACTGACAAAGACCTCCCGACCGAAAGACATAGACCGACCGACAATGACTGACCGACCGACATAGACCGACCGACATAGACCGACAGACCGACACAGACCCACCCACATAGACCGACCGACCAAACCGACCGACAGACATAGACCGACTGACATAGACCGACAGACATAGACCGACTGACATAGACCGACTGAAATAGACCGACTGACATAGACCGACCGACATAGACCGACAGACCGACATAGACCCACCGACATAGACCGACCAACAAGAGCTACCAAACGACATAAACCAACCAACTGACATAGGCCTACCGAGCAACAGACCAACTGACCGACCGACCATCATTGACCGACTGAACATCATCGACCGAGCGACTGTCACGGACCGACCAACTGACATAGACCAAGCGAATGACATAGATCGACCGACCGACATCGTCTGAGTGACCGACATAGGCCGACTGACCGAGATAGACTGAACTACATAGAGTGACCGACCAAAATAGACCGAACGACCGACCGAAATAGACCGACCCACATGGACCGACCGACATAGACTGACCAACTGACATAGACCGATCGACATAGGCTGACTGACAAAATGACTGACCGACATAGACCGACCGACATAGTCCAACCAAGAAAGTCCGACAGACCGACATAGACCGACCGAGCGACAAACCAACCGACCGACCAACATAGACCAACTGAACAACATAGACCAACCGACAAGGAACGACCAACTGACTGACATAGAGCGACCGAGCAACAGACCGACCAAAAGACCGACCGACCGGCAAAGACCAACTGACTGACATAGACCTACCAAGCGACATAGACCGACTGACCGACATAGACTGACCGACTGACATAAAACGACCGACCGACATTGACCGACCGAACATCATAGACAGACCGACCGAAATACACCGACCGACATAGACTGACCTAATTCGACTGACCAACATAGAAGGACAGTCAACGACTGAGAAACCGACATGGACCGACCGACCAACCGAAATAGACCGACTGTCATCGACCGAGTGACCACACGGACCGACCGACCGACATACACCAAGTGACTGACATAGACCGACTGACGGACTTCGTCTGAGCGACCGACATCGACCGACTGAGCGACATTGACCCACCGACTGACACAAAACGACCGCCCGAGATAAACTGAGTGAATGACATAGACCAACCGACCGAAGTACACCGACCGACATAGACCGACAGACATCGACTGACCAACATAAAAGGACTGTCATTGTCCGAGCAACTGACATAGACCGACCGACAGACAGACATAGACCAACTGACCGACATCGAATGATCAACATAGACCGACCGACCGACAAAGACCGACCGACGGACATTGACTGACCGACTGGCATAGACCGACCGACATAGACCACCCGACATAGACCGACCGACCGACATAGACCTACCGAGCGACAGACCAACTGACCGACCGACCGTCATAGACCGAGCGACTAGACTGAACGGCCAAAATAGTCCGAACGACGTAGACCGACCAACCGACATAAACCGAGAGACCAACATAGACCCACTGATATAGACCAAGTGAAAAAGACCGACCAAGATAGACCGACTGACTGACATAGACGGAACAACATAGACCGACCGGCAAAGACCGACAGACCGAAATAGACCCACCGACATAGACCGACCGACACGGACCGACCGACCGACATATACCAAGCGACTGATATAGACCGACTGACCGATATCATCTGAGCGACCGACATAGACTGACCGACATAGAGTGACCGACCAAAATAGATCGAACGATGTAGACCGACTGACATAAACTGAGAGACCGACATAGACCCACCGATATATACTAAGGAACAAAGACTGACCGACTGACATAGACTGAACAACATAGACCGACCGACATCGACCGACCAACATAGACCGACTGACATAGACCGACCAACCGACATATACTGACAGACCGACATAGACCCAATGACATAGACCGAACGACAAAGACTGACCGACCGACATAGACCCTCCAACATAGACTGACCGACCAAGACCGACAGACCGACATAGACCCACCGACATAGACTGACCGACAAAGACCTCCCGACCGACAGACATAGACCGACAGACAATGACTGACCGACTGACATAGACCAACCGACATAGACTGACAGACGGACACAGACCCACCAACATAGACCGACCGACAAAACCGACCAACCGACATAGACCGACCAACATAGACCGACTGACATAGACCGACTGAAATAGACCGACCGACATAGACCGACCAACCGACATAGACCGACAGACCGACATAGACCCACCGACATAGACCGAACAGCAAGACCGACCGAACGAAATAAGCCAACCGACTGACATAGGCCTACCGAGCGACAGACCGACTGACCGACCGACCGTCATCGACCGACCGAACATCATCGACCGAGCGACTGTCACGGACCGACCGACCGACATAGACAAAGCGACTGACATAGACCGACCGACCGACATTGTCTGAGCGACCGACATAGACCGACAGGCCGACACAGACCCACCCACATAGACCGACCGACAAAACCAACCAACAGACATAGACCGACCGACATAGACCAACCAACAAGACCGACCGAACGACATAAACCAACCGACTGACATAGGCCTACTGAGTGACAGACCGACTGACCGACCGACCGTCATCGACCGACCGAACATCATCGACCGAGCGACTGTCACGGACCGACCGACCAACATAGACCAAGCGACTGACATAGACCGACCGACCGACATAGACTGAACTACATAGAGTGACCGACCAAAATAGACCGAACGACGTAGACCGACCGACCGACATAAACCGAGAGATCGACATAGACACACCGATATAGACCAAGTGACAAAGACCGACCGACTGACATAGAACGACCAAGATAGACCGACCGACTGACATAGACCGACTGACCTACATAGACCGACCAACAAAGACCGACAGACCGACATAGACCGACCGACAAAGACCGACCGACCGACATAGACCGACCGACAATCACCGACCGACCGTCAGAGACCGACCGACATAGACCGACAGACCGATATAGACCGATTGACATAGACCGACAAAGACCCACCGACATAGACCGACTGACAATCATCGACCGACCGTCATAGACCGACCGACAAAGACCGACAGACCGACATAGACCCACCAACATAGACCGACCGACAAAACCGAATGACCGACATAGACCCACTGACATAGACTGACATAGACCCACTGATATAGACCGGCCGACAATCACCAACCGACCATCATATACCGACCGACATAGACCGACAGACCGACATAGACCCACCGACATAGACCGACCGACAAAGACTGACCGACCGACATAGACCCACCGACATAGACCGACCGACAAAACCGACCGACCGACATAGACGGAACGAGGTAGACCGACCGACCGACATAAACCGAGAGAACGACATAGTCCCACCGATATAGACCAAGTGACAAAGACCGACCGACTGACATAGACCGACCGACTGACATAGACCGAACAACGTAGACCGACCGACAAAGACCGACAGACCGACATAGACCCACCAACATAGACCGACCAACTGTCATAGACCGACAGACCGACATAGACCCATCGACATAGACCGACTGACAAAACCGACCGACAGATATTGACCGACTGACATAGACCGTCATAGACAGACCGACATCGACCGACCATCAGAAATAGACTGCCCGACATTGACAGACCAACAGAGATCGCCGTCATCGACTGAGCGACCGACATAGACCGAGCGACCGACATAGACTGACTGGACATAGAACGACATAGACAGATCGACATCGACTGACCAACAGACATAAACTGACCAACATAGACCGACCGACATAGAACGACATAGACAGAATGACATTGACTGACCAACAGACATAGACTGACCGACAAAGACCGACCAACCGACAAAGACCAACCAACTGACATAGACCTACCGACTGACAGACCGACTGACTGACCGACCAAGCGACCGTCATCGACCGAGCGATCGACATGCACCGACCGACAGACATAGACCAAGCAACTGCCATAGACTGACCGACATCGTCTGAGCGACCGACGTCAACCAACTGAGCGACATTGACACACCGACTGACATAAAATGACCGACCGACATTGAGCGACTGAACAACATAGACCGACTGACCGAAATATACCGACCGACATAGACCGACCGATTTGACCGACCAACATAGAAGGACCGTCATCGACCGAGCGACCGACATAGACCGACCGACCGACATAGACCGACAGACCGACATAGACCCACCGACATAGACCCACTGACCGACATAGACCGACCAACTGACACAGACCGACCGACCGACAAAGATCGACCGACCGACATAGACCCACCGACAAAACCGACCGACCGACATAGACCGACCGACATAGACCGACTGACATAGACCGACTGAAATAGACCGACCAACATTGACCGAATGACCGACATAGACTGACAGACCGACATAGACCCACCGACATAGACCAACCAACAAGACCGACCGAACAACATAAACCAACCGACTGACATAGGCCTACCGAGCGACAGACCGACTGACCGACCGACCGTCATTGACCGACCGAACATCATCGACCGAGCGACTGTCACGGACCGACCGACCGACATAGACCAAGCGACTGACATAGACCGACCGACCGACATTGTCTGAGCGACCGACATAGACCGACTGACCGACATAGACTGAACTACATAGAGTGACCGACCAAAATAGACCAAACGACGTAGACCGACCGACCGACATAAACCGAGAGATCGACATAGGCCCATCGATATAGACCAAGTGAAAAATATCGACCGATTGACATTGACCGACCGAGATAGACCGACCGACTGACATAGACCGAACAACATAGACCGACCGACAAAGACCGACAGACCGACATAGACCCACTTACATAGACCGACCGACAAAGACCGACCGACCGACATAGACCGACCCACATTCACCGACCGACCGTCATAGACCGACTGACATAGACTGACAGACTGACATAGACTGATCGACATAGACCGACATAGACCCACCGACATAGACCGACCGACAATCACTGACCGACCGTCATAAACCGACCGACATAGACAAACACACTGACATAGACCGACCGACATAGACCGACCAACAAAGACTGACAGACCGAGATAGACCCACCGACATAGACCGACAGACCGACATAGATCCACCGACATAGACCGACCGACAAAACTGAATGACCGACATAGACCGACTGACATAGACCGACAAAGACCCACTGACATAGACCGACTGACAATCACCGACTGACCTTCATAGACCGACCGACATATACCGACCGACCGACATAGACGCACCAACATAGACCGACCGACAAAACCGAATGACCGACATAGACCGATCGACATAGACCGACCGACATAAACCCACCGACATAGAACGACCGACAAAGACTGACCGACCGACAAAGAGCGACAGACTGACTGAACGACATAGACCGACCGAACGACATAGACCAACTGACCGACATAGACCGACCGACAAATACCGACCAACCTACATAGACTGACCGACATAGACAGACTGAGAATGATCGACCGACCGACATAGACCGACCGACATAGTCCGACCGACTGACAGATGGCGACAGACCAACATAGACCTACCGACATAGACCGACCAACATGGAAGGACCATCATCGACCGAACGACCAACCGACCGACATAGACCGACCGACATAGAACGACATAGATAGACCGACATCGACTGACCAACTGACATAGACTGACCGACATAGAATGACCGAATTAGATTGACCATCGTCAACCGAGCGATCGACATAGACTGAGCGACTGAAATGGACCGACCGACTGAAATAGGCTGACCGACACAGACCAGCCGACTGACATAGACCTAGCGAAATAGTCCGACTGACCAACATAGAAGGACTGACCGAAATACGGTGACCGACATAGACTGACCCACTGACATAGACCTACCGACATAGTCCGACAGACCGACATAGACTGACTGACAAACACCGGCTGACTGACATAGACCGACCGACATAGACCTAACGACTGACATAGACCGACCGACCGACATATACCGACAGACCGACATAGACCCAACGACATAGACCCAACGACAAAGACCGACCGACTGACATACACCTTCCAACATAGACCAACCGACAAAGACCGACAGACCGACATAGACCCAACGACATAGACCAACCGACAAAGACCTCCCGACCGACAGACATAGACCGACCGACAGTGACTGACCGACCGACATAGACCAACCGACATAGACCGACAGACCGACACACACCCACCGACATAGACCGACCGACAAAACTGAGCGACCGACATAGAACGACTGACATAGACCAACCGACCGACATAGACCGACAGACCAACATAGACCCACCAACATAGACCGAACAACAAGACCGAACGAACGAAATAAACCAACCGACTGACATAGGCCTACCGAGCGGCAGACCGACTGACCAACCGACCGTCATCGACCGACCAAACATCATCGACTGAGCGACTGTCACGGACCGACCGACCGACATAGACCAAGCGACTGACATAGAGCGACCGACCGACATCTTCTGAGCGACCACCATAGACCGACTGACCGACATAGATTAACTACATAGAGTGACCGACCAAAATAGACCGAACAAGGTAAATCGACCGACATAAACCGATATATACCAAGTGACAAAGACCGACCGACTGACATAGACCTAACAACATAGACCGACCAACAGACCGACATAGACCCACCAACATAGACCCACCGACATAGACTGACCGACAAAGACCGACCGACCGACATAGACCGAACGACATAGACCAACCGACAATGACCAACAGACCGACATAGACCAACCGACATAGACCGACCGACAAAGAATGACCGACTGCCAAAGAGCGACTGACCGACAGAGCGACCAACCGACCGATGTAGACTGACCGAACGACATAGACCGACCAACATAGACCGACTGACAAAGACCGACCGACCGACATAGACCGACCGACAAATACCGACCGACCGACATAGACCGACCGACTGACATTGACCGACTGACATAGTCTGACCAACTGACATAGGCTGACAGACCGACATAGATCCACCGACATAGACCGACCAACATAGAAGGACCATCATCGACTGAGTGAGCACGGACATAGACTGACCAACCGAAATAGAATGACCGACATAGACCGACCGACATAGGCCGACTGACCGACATAGACCGACCGGCCGAAATTGGCCAACCGACATTGACCGACCGACTGACATAGACCTACCGACCGACATAGACCAATCAACGAAGACCGACAGACCGACATAGACCGATCGACAAACACCGACTGACCGACATAGACCGACCGACACAGACCAACTGAAATAGACCGACCGACAAAGACCGACAGACCGACATAGACCCACCGACATTGACCGACCGAAAAAGACCTACCGACCGACAGACATAGACCGACCGACAATGACTGACCGACCGACATAGACCGCCTGACATAGACCGACCAACCAACTAACATAGGCTGACTGACATCGACCAACCGGCATAGACCGACCGACATAGTCTGAGCGACCAACATAGACCGACTGACAGACATAGACTGACCGACATAGACCGATCTACCGACATAGACCGACTGATCGACGTAGACCAACGGACATAGACCGACCAACGGACATAGACCGACCGACCGACATAGACCGACCGACTGACATTGACCGACTGACATAGTCCGACCGACTGACATAGGCTGACAGACCGACATAGACCCACCGACATAGACCGACCAACATAGAAGGACCATCATCGACTGAGTGAGCACGGACATAGACCGACCAACCGAAATAGAATGACCGACATAGACCGACCGACATAGTCCGACTGACCGACATAGACCGACCGGCCGAAATTGGCCAACCGACGTTGACCGAACGACTGACATAGACCTACCGACCGACATAGACCGACCAACGAAGACCGACAGACCGACATAGACCGATCGACAAACACCGACTGACCGACATAGACCGACCGACACAGTCCAACCGAAATAGACCGACCGACAAAGACCGACAGACCGACATAGACCCACCGACATTGACCGACCGAAAAAGACCTACCGACCGACAGACATAGACCGACCGACAATGACTGAACGACCGACATAGACCGATTGACATAGACGGACCAACCAACTAACATAGACTGACTGACATCGACCAACCAGCATAGACCGACCGACATAGTCCGAGCAACCAACATAGACCGACTGACAGACATAGACTGACTGACATAGACCGATCTACCGACATCGACCGACTAATCGACGTAGACCAACGGACATAGGCTGACCAACGGACATAGACTGACCGACCGACATAGACTGACAGACCGACATAGACCGACCGACAATGACTGACCGACTGAAATAGACCGACCGACCGACATAGACCGAGAGACCGACATAGACCCACCAACATAGACCGACCAACAAAGACCGACCGACATAGACCATGCGACTGACATAGACCGACTGAAATAGACCGACTGACATAGACAGAACGACCGACATAGACCGACAGACCGACATAGATGCACCAACATCATCTGAGCGACCGACATAGACTGACCGACCAAAATAGACTGAACGACGTAGACCGACCGACCGACATAAACCGAGTGACTGACATAGTCTCACCGATATAGACTGAGTGACAAAGACCGACAGACCAACATAGACCCACCGACATAGACTGACCGACAAAGAACGACCAACCGACATAGACCAACCAACATAGTCCGACCGACAATGACTGACAGACCGACATAGACCAACCGACATAGACGGACCGACAAAGAAGACCGACCGACAAAGAGTGACCGAGCGACTGACCGACCGACATACCAACATAGACCGACCGAACGACACAGACCGACCGGCATAGACCGACCGACAAAGACCGACCGACTGACATAGACCGACCGACAAAGACCGACCGACTGACATAGACCAACCGATAATGACCGACCGACTGACATAGACCCACCGACATAGACCGACCAACATAGAAGGACCATCATCGACCGAGCGACCGACATGGACAGACCGAGCAACCGACATAGACCGACCAACCAAAATAGAATGACCGCCATAGTCCGACCGACCGGCATAGACCGACCGACCGGAATTGACCAACCGACATAGACCGATCAACATAGACCGACCGATTGACATAGACCTACAGACATAGTCCGACCGACCTACATAGACCGACCGACATAGACCGACCAACAAAGACTGACAGACCGACAAAGTCCGACCGATAAACACCGACTGACCGACATAGACCGACCGACACAGACCGACCGACTTAGACTTAACAACTCACATAGACCG
Organism: Cetorhinus maximus; assembly: GCF_964194155.1. Taxonomy (NCBI): domain Eukaryota; kingdom Metazoa; phylum Chordata; class Chondrichthyes; order Lamniformes; family Cetorhinidae; genus Cetorhinus; species Cetorhinus maximus. The sequence goes on from NC_135885.1 coordinate 109,442,035, forward strand.
ACCGACATAGACCTAACGACTGACATAGACCTAACGACATAGACCGACCGACAAAGACCGACGGACCAACAGAGACCCACAGACATTGACCGACCGACCGAAGTAGATTAACCGAAATAGACCGACCGACATAGTCCGACAGACTTAGACCGACAGACAAAGCCCGACATAGACCCACCGACATAAACCGACCGACAAAGACCTACCGACTGACCGACACAGACTGACCGACACAGACTGACCGACCGACATTGACCGACTGACGTAGTCCGACTGACCGACATAGGCCGACCGACCGAAATAGACCGACCGACATAGACCGGCCAACCGACCGACATATACCGATCGACCGACATAGACCGACAGACCGACATAGACCCAACGATATGTCTATGGACCGACCGACAAAGACCGACCAACCAACATAGACCGACCGACTGACATGGACCGACCAACAACGACCAACCGACCGACATGGACCCTCCAACATAGACCGACCGACAAAGACCGACCGACCGACATAGACCGACTGACAATGACCAACCGACCGAAATAGACCGACCGACATAGACCGATCGACTGACATAGAGCGACAGACTGACATAGACCCAGCGACAATGACTGACCGACCGACATAGACCAACTGACATATACTAACTGACCGAGATAGACCGACCGACCGACAAAGACCGACCGACCGACATTAGCCGACCGACCGAAATAGACCGACCGACAATGACCGACTGACTGACATGGACCGACAATGACCGACAGACCAACATAGACCAACCGACAAAGACCGACCGAACGACATAGACCGACCGACTTAGACCAACCGACCGAACGACCGACCGACATAGACCGACCGACAAAGACTGACCGACCAAACGACCGACCGACATAGACCGACCGAACGACATAGACTGACCGAGCGACATAGACCGACCGAAATAGTCCGACTGACGAAGATCGACTGACCGACGTAGACCGATCGACATAGACCGACCGACAAAGACTGACTGAGTGACAGACCGACCGACATAGAACGACTGACAGGCCGACAGACCGACATAGACTCACCGACATAGAAAGACCAACATAGAAGGACCATCATCGACTGAGCGACCGACATAGACCGACCGACTGAAATTGACCGACCGACATAGACCGACCGACATCGACTGACCAACAGACATAGACCGACCGACAAAGACCGACCGACAAAGACCAACCGACTGACATAGACCTACCGAGCGACAGACCAACTGACCGACCTACCGTCATCGACCGACCGACCATCATCGACCGAGCGACCGGCACGGACTGACCGACCGACATAAACCAAGCGACTGACGTAGACCGACCGACCGACATCGTCTGAGCGACCGACATAGACCGACTGACCGACATAGACTGAACTACATAGAGTGACCGACCAAAATAGACCGAACGACGTAGACCGACCGACCGACATAAACCGAGAGATCGACATAGACCCACCGATATAGACCAAGTGACAAAGATCGACTGACTGACATAGACCGACCGAGATAGACCGTCCGACTGACATAGACCGAACAACATAGACCGACCGACAAAGACCGACATAAACCCACCGACATAAACCCACCAACATAGACCGACCGACAAAGACCGACCGCCCGACATAGACGACCGACATAGACCGACCGACATAGACCAACCGACATAGACCGACAGACCGACACAGACCCACCGATATAGACCGACCGACAAAACCGACCGACCGACATAGACCGACCGACATAGACCGACTGACATAGACCGACTGAAATAGACCGACCGACGTAGACCGGCCGACCGACATAGACCGACAGACCGACATAGACCCACCGACATACACCGACCAACAAGACCGACCGAACGACATAAACCAACCGACTGACGTAGGCCTACCGAGTGACAGACCGACTGACCGACCGTCATCGACCGACTGAACATCATCGACCGAGCGACTGTCACGCACCGACCGACTGACATAGATCAAGCGACTGACATAGACCGGCCGACCGACATAGACCGACTGACCGACATAGACCGACTGACCGACATAGACTGAACTACATAGAGTGACCGACCAAAATAGTCCGAACGACGTAGACCGACCGACCGACATAAACCGAGAGACCGACATAGACCCACTGATATAGACCAAGTGAAAAAGACCGACCGAGATAGACCGACCGACTGACATAGACGGAACAACATAGACCGACCGGCAAAGACCGACAGACCGACATAGACCCACCGACATAGACCGACCAACAAAGACCGACCTAACGACATAGACCGACTGACATGGACCGACCGACCGACATATACCAAGCGACCTACATAGACCGAGCGACCGACATAGATTGACTGACATAGAACGACATAAACAGATCGACATCGACTGACCAACAGACATAAACTGACCGACATAGACCCACCGACATAGACCGACCGACAAAGACCGACTGACTGACATAGACCCACTGACATAGACCGACCGACAAAACCGAACGACCGACATAGACCGACCGACATAGACCGACCGACATAGACCGACCGACAAAGACTGACTGACCGACAAAGAGCGACCGAGCGACAGACCCACTGAACGACATAGATCGACCGAACGACATAGACCGACCAACATAGTCCGACCATCCGACAGAGGGCGACAGACCGACATAGACCTAACGACATAGACCGACCAACATGGAAGGACCATCATCGACCGAACGACCGACATGGACCGTCCGACCGACATAGACCGACTGACATACACCGACATAGACAGACCGACATCGACCAACCAACAGAAATAGACCGACCGACATTGACAGACCAACATAGATCGCCATCAACGACTGAGCGACTGACATAGACCGAGCGACCGACATAGACTTACTGAAATAGGCCGATCGACCGGCATAGACGGACCGACTGACATTGACCGACCGACATATACCGACCGACCGAAATAGACCGACCGACATAGAACGACATAGATAGACCGACATCGACTGACCAACTGAAATAGACTGACCGACGTAGACCGACCGAATTAGATTGACCAAGCGACCGACATAGACTGAGCGACAGAAATGGACCGACCAACCGAAATAGGCCGACCGACCGACATAGGCAGACTGACCGAAATAGGCCGACTGACATAGACCGACCCACTGACATAGACCTACCGACATAGTCCGACCGACAAGCACCGGCTGACCGACATAGACCGACCCACATAGACCTAACGATTGACATAGACCGACCGACATAGACCGACAGACAAAGACCGACAGACCAACATAGACCCATCAACATAGACCGACCGACAAAGGCCTACTGACTGATAGGCATAGACCAACCGACAATGACTGACCGACCAACATAGACTGACTGACATAGACCGACCTACCGACATAAACCGACCGACACGGACCGACCGACTGACATAGACCAAGCGACTGACATAGATCGACCGACCGATATCGTCTGAGCGACCGACATAAACTGACCGACATTGAGTTACCGACCAAAATAGACCGAACGACGTAGACCGACCAACCGACATAAATCGAGAGACCGACCTAGACCCACCGATATATACTAAGGGACAAAGACCGACGGACTGACATAGAGCGACCGAGATAGACCGACCAACTGACATGGACTGAACAACATAGACCGACCGACAAAGACCGACCTACCGACATAGACCGACCGACAAAGACCGACCGACCGACATAGACCGACCGACATAGATCGACCGACCGACATAGCCCGAGAGACTGACAGAGACCCACCGACATAGATCGACCAACAAAGACGACCAATTGGCATATACCGACTGACATAGACCGACCAACCGACAAAGACCAACCAACTGACATAGACCTACCGAGCGACAGACCGACTGACCGACCGACCGTCATCGACTGACCGACCATCATCGACCGAGCAACCGACACGGACCAACCGACCGACATAGGCCAAGCGACTGACATAGACTGACCGACCGACATTGTCTGAGGGACTGACATCGACCGATTGAGCGACATTGACCCACCAACTGACATAAAACGACCGACCGAACGACATTGACCGACTGACCAAAATACACCGACCGACATAGACCGACCAACATCAACCAACCAACATAGAAGCACCGTCATCGACTGAGCAACCGACATGGACCAACCGAGCGACCTACACAGACCGACTGACCGACATAGACCGACCGACATAGACAGACCAACATCGACCGACCAACAGAAATAATCTGTCTAACATTGACCGACTGACATAGATCGCCTTCATCAACTGAGCGACCGACATAGACTGACCGACATATTCCGACCAACGAATACTGCCAGACCGACATAGACCGACCGACAAACACCGACTGACGGACATAGACCGACTGACATATAACGACCCATCAGCATAGACCGACCGACCGAAATCGAATGACCAACATAGACCGACCGACATACAACGACATAGACAGACCGACATCGACTGACCAGCTGACATAGACTGACTGACATAGACCGACCGAATTAGATTGACCATCATCAACCGAGCGACCGACATAGACTGAGCGACTGACATAGACCCACCGACAGAAATAGGCCGACCGACATACACCGACCGACATAGACTGACCGGACAACATAGACCGACCGACATAGACCGACCGACAAAGAACGACAGACCGACATAGTCCGACTGACAAACACCGACTGACCGACATAGATTGACCGACTTAGACCGACCGAGCGACATAGACCAACTGAACGACATAGACTGACTGAACGACATACACCGAGCGACGGACATTTACCGACTGACATCGACCAACCAACATAGACCGACCAAAATTGACCGACTGACATAGATCAACTGACCGACTGACTGACCGACCGACATAGACCGACCAACATAGACCACTTACATAGACTGACCGAGCAACAGACCGACCTACAGACTGACATAGACCGACCGACAAAGACCGACCGACCGACAAAGACCAACCGACTGACATAGGCCGACCAAGTGACAGACCGACTGACCGAACGACCGTCATCCACCGACCGACCGTGCAACCGACACGGAGCAACCGACCGACATAGACCAAACGACTGACATAGACGGACCGACCGACATCGTCTGTGCGACCGACATTGACCAATTGAGCGACATTGATTGACCGACATAGACCAACCAAGCGACATAGACCAACTGAACGACATAGACCGACTGAACGACATTTACCCACCGACCGACATATACCGACTGACATCGACCAACCAACATAGACCGACCAACATTGACCAACCGACATAGATCAACTGACCGACTAACCGACTGACCGACATAGACCGACCAACATAGACCACTAACATAGACTGACCGAGCAACAGACCGACCGACAGACTGACATAGGCCGACCGAGTGACAGACCGACTGACCGACCGACCGTCATCCACCGACCGACCGTCATCGACCGAGCGACCGACATGGACCGACCAACCGACATAGACCAAACGACTGACATAGACGGACTGACCGACATTGCCTGTGCGACCGACATTGACCGATTGAGCGACATTTACCCACCGACTGACATAAAACGACCGACAGACATCGACCGACCGAACGACATAGACCGACCAACCGAAATACACCGAGCGACATACACCGACTGCCATAGAATGAGCAACCGACATAGACCGACCGACAAATTCCGGCTAACCGACAAAGACCGACCGACATAGACCGACTTACCTAGGCCGAGCGACCGACATAGACCTACCAACAAAGTCCGACCGACAAAGACCGACCGTCATAGACTCACCGAGCGACCAACAAAGTCCGACCGACTGACGTAGACCGACTGACAAAGTCCAACCGACCAACATAGACCGACTGACAATGAACAACCGACCAACAAAGACCGATAGCCCGATTGACCGACAAAGACCGACTGACCGACATATACCGACCGAGAGAAACACCAACCAACCATCATCGACCAAGCGACCGACATATTCCGACCGACCGACACGGACCGACTGACTGACACACACCAAGCGACCAACATAGATAGACCGACGGACATAGACAAAGCGACCGACAGAGACCGACCGATATAGACCAACCGGCCGACCGACATCGTGCAACTGACATAGACCAACTGACCGACAATGTCCGACCGACATAGACTGACTGGCATAGACCGACTGACATAGACCGAGCGACCAACATAGACCGACTGACCGACATATACCAAGCGAACGACATCGTGCGACTGGCCGACCGACATACATCAACTGACATAGACCGAGTGACCGACAAAGACCGACCAACATAGACCGACCGACATAGACCGACTGACCGACAAAGTCCGACCGACATAGAATGACCGACCTAGACCGAGCGACCGACATAGACCGACCGACAAATTCCAACCGACCGACTGACATAGACCGAGCGACCGACATAGACCTACTGAAATGTCCGACCGACAAAGACCGACCGTCATCAACCCACCAAGCGACCGACAAAGTCTGACCGACCAACATAAACCGGCCGACCGACATAGACCGACCGACATAGACCGAGCAACTGACATAGACCGACCGACATAGACCAACCAGCCGACCGACATAGACCAACCGACCTAGACCGACCGACTGACATAGACCAAGCGACCAACATAGACCGGCCGACCGACATAGACCGACCGACATAGACCAACCGACAAAGACCAACCGACCGACAAAGACCGACTGACCGACATACACTGACCGAAATAGACCGACATACAATGAGCAAAATAGAATGACTGACAAAGGCGGACTGGCCAACATAGACCGATCAACATAGACCTACCGTCCGACGTAGACCGACCAACTTAGACCAACTGACATAGGCTGACCGACATAGACCGACCGACAAAGTCCGACTGACAGACATAGAACGACCAACCAACATAGACCAACCGACAAAGACCAACCGACATAGACCAACTGACCGACATAGACCGATCGACAAAGACCAACTGACCGACATAGACCAACCGATATCGACCACCCGACAAACATAGACTGACCGACACAGACCAACCGACCCAAACAGAGAGACAGACATACACTGACCGACCGACCAACCATCATAGACCGATCGACAAAGACCGACCGATGGACATAGACCGACTGACATAGACCGACCGATCGTCATAGACCGACAGACATGAACTGACCGACCGACATAGACCAATCAACATAGACCGACTGACCGACATAGACCGACCGATATCGACCGACCGACAGACATGGACTGACCGACACAGACCGACCGACCAAAACAGACAAACCGATATGGACTGACCGACTGACCGACATGATCCGACCGACCGTCTTAGACCGACCGACTGACACAAACCGAATGACCGACATAGACCAACCGACATAGACCAACCGACATAGACCGACAGAAATCGACCGACTGACAGACATAGACCGACCGACATAGAGCGACCGATCATCATAGACCGACAGACATGAACTGACCGACAGACGATGACCGACCGAACTACCGACATCAACCGACCGACTGACATAGATCGACCGACCGACATAGACCAACCAAACGACTGACGTAGACCGACAGACAAAGTCCGACCGACCGACAAAGACCGACTGACCGACGGACATATACCGACCAAACAACAGCCCAGCTGACATCGACCGAGCGACCGACATAGACCGATCGATCGACATGGACAGACTGACCGACATAGACTGAGCGACCGACATAGACTGACTGATCGACATAGACCGACCGACAGACATAGGCTGACCGACAGACATAGACCGACCGAAATAGAACGACTGACAAAGACGGACTGACCGACATAGACCCATCTACATAGACCAACCGACATAGACCGACAAATATAGACCGATGACAAAGCCTGACTGACCGACATAGACCGACTGACATAGACTGACCGACAAAGACTGACCGACCGACATATCCCGACTGAGAGAAACACCGACCAACATCATCGACCGAGCGACCATCATTGACCGACCGACCGACACCGACCGACCGACATAGACCAAGCGACCAACATAGACTGACCAACATAGACCGACCAGCCGACCGACATAGACTGACCGACATAGACCAACCGACATAGACCGACCAACCGACAAAGTCCAACCGACAAAGTCCAACCGACATAAACCAACCGACATAGACCAACTGACATAGACCGAGCAACTGACATAGACCGACCAACTTACACCGACCGACATAGACCGACCGACATAGACCGACCAACAAAGACCAACTGACCGACATAGACCGACCAAAATAGACCGACTGACAAAGCCCGACTTACTGACATAGACCGATCGACATAGACCGACCGACAAAGACCGACCAATTGACATAGACCGACTGAGAGAACCACCGACCAACATCATCGACCGAGCAACCGACACGGACCGACTGACCGACATAGACCAAGCGAACAACATAGCCCAACCGACATAGACCGACTGACCGACAAAGTCCAACCCACATAGACCGACCGACATAGACCGACTGACATAGACCGAGCGACCAACATAGACCGACCGACCGACATAGACTATGCGAATAACATAGACCGACCGACGGACATAGACCAAGCGACCGATAAGGACCGACCGACATAGACCGACTGAAAAAGACCGACTGACCGACAAAGACCGATCAACATAGACCAACCGACAAAGACTGACTGACCGACATAGACCAACCGAAATAGACTGACTGACAAAGACCGACTGACCAACATAGACCGATCGACATAGACCGACCGATAAAAACCGACCGATCGACATAGACCAACCGACAATGACCGACCGACCAACACAGACCGACCGACCGACAAAGACCGACCAACCAACAAAGACCGACCATCCAACATATGCCGACCGAGAGTATCACCGACCGACCATCATCGACTTAGCGACCAACATAGACCGACCGACCGACACGGACCGACCGACCGACATAGACCAAGCGACCGACATAGACCGACCGACATAGACTGACCGACATAGACCAAGTGACCAACATAGACCGAGTGACCGACATAGTCCGACCGACATTGAATGACCGACGTAGACCGACCGACATCGACGCACCGGCTGACCGACATAGGCCGCGTAACCGACTTCGTCCGAGCGACCGACATAGACCGACCGATATCAACCGACCGACGGACATAGACTGACCAACACAGACTGACTGACCGAAACAGAGAGACCGACATAGACTGCCCAACCGACTGACATAGACCGTCCGACCTTCATAGACCGACCGACTGTCATAAACCGACCAACATAGACCGACCGACAAAGATCGACCGAAAGACAGACCGACTGAGCGACCGACATAGACTGACCAAATGACATAGACCGACCGACAAAGTCCGACTGACCGACGTAGACAAACCGACCAAATTAGACCGAGCGACATGGAACGACCGACTTAGACCGACCGACCAAGACTGACCGACCGACATAGACAGACCGATAGACATAGACTGACCGACATAGACTGACCAAACATCATACACCGACCGACTGACCTACTGACAGACATAGACCGACCGACAAAGTCCGACCGACAAAGACCGACCGACCAACAAATACCGACTGACGGACATAAACCGACTGAGCGAAATAGACTAACCGACCAAGACTGACTGACCGACATAGACTGATCGACATAGACCGAGCGACCGTCATACACCGACCAAGCGACCGACATAGACCAACCCACATAGAGCGACCGACAAAGACCGACTGACATAGACCAACCGACCAAAACTGACTGACCGAAATAGACTGACCAACATAGACCGACCGACATACACCGACTGACATAGACCGAGCGACCGACATAGACCGACCGACAAATTCTGGCCAACCGACAAAGACCGACCGACATAGACCGACCGACCTTCATAGACCGAACGACTGTCATAAACCGACCAACATAGACTGACCGACAAAGATCGACCGAGCGACAGACCGACCGAGCGACCGACATAGACCGACCAAATGACATAGACCGACCGACATAGACCGACCGACATAGACCAACCGACAAAGTCCGACCGACCGACATAGACAAACCGATCAACTTAGACCGAGCGACATAGAACGACCGACTTAGACCAACCGACCAAGACTGACTGACCGACAGAGACCGACCGATAGACATAGACTGACCGACATAGACCGACCAACCGTCATACACCGACCGACTGACCTACTGACAGACATAGATCAACCGACAAAGTCCGACCGACAAAGATCGACCAACCAACAAATACCGACTGATGGACATAGACCGACTGAGCGAAATAGACTAACCGACCAAGACTGACTGACCGACATAGACCGATCGACATAGACTGAGCGACCGTCATACACCGAACGACATAGACCGAGCGACCGACATAGACCGACCCACATAGACCGACCGACAAAGACCGACCGACATAGACCAACCAACCAAGACTGACTGACCGACATAGACCGATCGACATAGACCGACCGACATAGACCGACCGACATAGACTGACTGACCGACATAGACTGACTGACATAGACCGACCGACATACACCGACTGACATAGACCGAGCGACCGACATAGACCGACCGACAAATTCTGACCAACCAACAAAGACCGACTGACATAGACTGACTGACATAGACCGAGCGACTGACATAGACCTACCGACAAAGTCCGACCGATCAACATAGACCAACTGAAAATTAACGACCAACCGACAAAGACCGATAGACCGATTGACCGACAAAGACCGACTGACTGACATATACCAACCGAGAGAAACACCAACCAACCATCATCGACCAAGCGATCGACATATTCCGACCAACCGACACGGAACGACTGACTGACATACACCAAGCGACCAACATAGACCGACCGACGAACATAGATCAAGCAACTGACATAGACCGACCGACCGACAAAACCCGACCGACATAGACCGACTGGCATAGACCAACTGACATAGACCGAGCTACCGACTGACCGACATAAATCAAGCAAACGACATCGTCCGACTGGCCGACTGACATAGACCAACTGACATAGACCGAGTGACTGACATAGACCGAGCGACCGACAAAGACCAACCAACATAAACCGACCGACGTAGGCCGAGTGACCGACATAGACCGACTGACCAACAAAGTCCGACCGATATAGAATGACCGACCTAGACCGAACGACATTGCCGCACCAGCCGACCGACAGAGGCTGCCCGACCTACTGACATAGACCGTCCGACCCTCATAGACCGACTGACCATCATAGACCAAATGACTGACCTAGACCAACCAACATAGACCGACCAACACAGACCGACCGAGCGACCGACCGACAAAGTCCGACCGACCGACATAGACTGACCGACCAACATAGACCGAGGGACATAGGCCAACCGACAGAGACTAACTGAGCGACATAGACCGACCGATAGACATAGACTGACCGACATAGACCGACCAACCGTCATACACCGACCGACTGACCTACTGACAGATATAGACCGACCAACCGACATAGACCGACCGACAAAGACTAACCGACCAACAAATACCGACTGACGGACATAGACCGACTGAGCGAAATAGACCAACCAACCAAGACCGACTGACCGACATAGAACAATTGACATAGACCGACCGTCAAAGACTGACTAACCGACATAGACCGACCGACACAGACTGAGCGACCGACATAGACCGAACAACATAGACCGAACGAGTGACAGACCGACCGACATCAACCAAGCGACCAATATAGACCGACCGACATAGACTGACCGACCGATACAGCCTGACCGACCGACATAGCCCGACTGACATAGACCAACTGACCAAAACCGACTGACCGACATAGACTGACCGACATAGTCCGAGCGACCGACATAGACCGACCGACATAGACCGACTGACATAGACCAAGCGACCGACATAGACCGACCCACAAATTCCAACCAACCGACATAGACCAACCAACATAGACTGAACGAGCGACAGACCGACCGACATCAACCAAGCGACCAATATAGACCGACCGACATAGACCGACCGACATAGACTGACCGACCGACATAGCCTGACCAACCGACATAGCCCGACCAACATAGACCAACTGACCAAAACCGACTGACTGACATAGTCCGATCGACATAGACCGACTAACATAGACCGAGCGACCGACATAGACCGACCGACATAGACCGACTGACATAGACCGAGCGACCGACATAGACCTACCGTCAAAGTCCGACCAACAAAGACTGACTGTCATCGACCCACCGAGCGACCGACAAAGTCTGACCAACCAACATAGACCGACCGACAAAGTCCAACCGACCGACATAGACCGATCAACATAGACCGAACGAGCGACAGACCGACCGACATCAACCAAGCGACCGATATAGACCGACCGACATAGACCGACCGACCAAAACCGACTGACCGACATAGACCGACCGACATAGACCGACCAACATAGACCGAGCGACCGACATAGACCGACCGACATAGACCGACTGACATAGACCGAGCGACCGACATAGACCGACCGACAAATTCCAACCGACCGACATAGACCGACTGATATAGACCGAGCGAGCGACATAGACCTACCGTCAAAGTCCGACCGACAAAGACCGACCGTCATCGACCCACCGAGCGTCCGACAAAGTCTGACCGACCAACATGGACCTACCGACAAAGTCCAACCGACCAACATAGACCGACCAACGAACATAGACCGACCGTCAAGGACCGATAGACCGATCGACCGACAAAGACTGACCGACCGAAATATACCGACCGAGAGAACCACCGACTGACCATCATTGACCAAGCGACCGACAGAGTCCAACCGACTGACACGGACCGACTGACTGACATACACCAAGCGACCGACATAGACCGACCGACCGACATAGACCAAGTGACCAACATAGACCGGCCGACCGACATAGACCAACCGACAACAACCGACTGACGAACATAGACCGACCGAGAGACTGACCGACTGACCGACCGACCGTCATCGACCGAGCGACCAAGATAGACCGACCAACCGACACAGATCGACCAATATCGACCGACCGACCAAAACAGACAGACCGACATAGACTGACCGACATAGACCCACCGACATAGACCAACCGACAAAGTCCGACCGACCGACATAGACAAACCGATCGACATAAACCGAACGACATCGACCAACCGAACGACTTAAACCGAATGCCCAACACAGACCGACCGACATAGACCGACCGACCGGCATAAAATGACCGATCAACATCGATCGACTGACATAGACCGACGGACCGACATAGATCGACAGATATAGACCGACCGACCAACATCAACCGACCGAAATAGCCCGACCGACTGACCGACATGGACCGACCGACCAACATAGACTGAATGATATCGACCACCCGACAAACATAGACTGACCGATACAGAACGACTGATCCAAACACAGAGACCGACTTACACTGACCGACCGAGCGACATAGACCGTCCGACCGTCATAGACCGACTGACCATCATAGACCGATTAACAAAGTCCGACCAACCAACATAGACCGACCGACGGACTTAGACCGACAGACATAGACCGACCTACATAGATCAACTGACCGACATAGACTGACTGATATCGACCGACCGACAGACATAGACAGACCGACACAGACCGACCGACCAAAACAGAGAGACCGGCATATACTGACTGACTGATCGACATGGTCCGACCGACCGTCATAGACCGACCGACCATCATAGACCGATCGACAAAGTCTGACCAATCGACATAGACCGACCGACAAAGACCGACCAACGGACATAGACCGATGGACATAGGCTAACCGACATAGACCGACCGACCGACAAAGTCCGACCGACATAGACCGACTGGCCTAGACCGACTGACGTAGATCGAGCAACCGACATAGACCGACTGACCGACATATACCAAGCAAAGGACATCGTCCGACTGGCCGACCGATATAGACCAACTGACATAGACCGAGCAACCGACATAGACCGAGCGACCGACAAAGACCGACCAACATAGACCGAGTGACCGACATAAACCGACCGATAGACATAGACTGACCGACATAGACCGACCAACCATCATACACCGACCGACTGACCTACCGACAGACATAGACCGACCGACCGACATAGACCGACTAAGACCGACCGACCGACATAGACCAAGTGACCAACATAGACCGGCCGACCGACATAGACCAACCGACAACAACCAACCGACGAACATAGACCGACTGAGAGACCGACCGACCGACCGTCATCGACCAAGCGACCAAGATAGACCGACCAACCGACACAGACCGACCAATATCGACCGACCGACCAAAACAGACAGACCGACTTAGACTGACCAACATAGACCCACCGACATAGACCAACCGACAATGTCCGACCGACCGACATAGACAAACCGATCGACATAAACCGAACGACATCGACCAACCGAACGACTTAAACCGAATGCCCAACAGAGACCAACCGTCATAGACCGACCGACTGTCATAGACCGATTAACAAAGTCCGACCAACCGACATATACCGACCGACGGACTTAGACCGACAGACATAGACTAACCGACATAGACCGACTGACCGACATAGACCGACCTACATAGACCGACTGACCGACATAGACTGACTGATATCGACCGACCGACAGACATAGACTGACCGACACAGACCGACCGACCAAAACAGAGAGACCGGCATATACTGACTGACTGATCGACATGGTCCGACCGACAGTCATAGACCGACCGACCGTCATAGGCCGATCGACAAAGTCCGACCAATCGACATAGACTGACCGACAAAGACCGACCGACGGACATAGACTAACCGACATAGACCGACCAACCGACAAAGTCCGACCGACATAGACCGACTGGCCTAGACCGACTGACGTAGACCAAGCGACCGACATAGACCGACTGACCGACATATACCGAGCGAACGACATCGTCCGACTGGCCGACCGACATAGACCAACTGACATAGACCGAGCAACCGACGTAGACCGACCAATAGACATAGACTGACCGACATAGACCGACCAACCATCATACACCGACCGACTGACCTACCAACAGACATAGACCGACCGACCGACACAGACCGACTAAGAGCGACCGACCGACAAATACCGACTGACGGACATAGACTGACTGAGCGAAATAGACCAACCGACCAAGACCGACTGACCATCATAGACCAATCGACATAGACCGACCGACAAATATTGATTGACCGTCATAGACCGACCGACATAGAACAACCGACAAAAACCGACCGATCGACATAGACCAACCGACAATGACCGACCGACCAACATAGACCAACTGACAAAGACCGACCAACCAACAAAGACCGACCAACTGACATAGACCGACCAACCAACAAAGACCGACCGTCCAACATATGCCGACCGAGAGTATCACCGACCGACCATCATCGACCGAGCGACCAACATAGACCGACCGACCGACACGGACCAACCGACCGACATAGACCAATTGACCAACATGGACCGACCAATATAGACCGACCGGCCGACACATACCGACCGACAGACATAGACCGAGCAAGTGACATAGTCCAACCGACATAGACCGACATAGACCGACATAGACCAAGCGAACGACATAGACCGACCGACATTGAATGACTGAGGTAGACCGACCGACATCGACGCACCGGCCGACCGACATAGGCCGCGTGACCGACTTAGTCTGAGCGACCGACATAGGCCAACCGTCATTGACCCACCGAGTGACCGACAAAGTCTGACCGACCAACATAGACCGACCGACAAAGTCCAACCGACCAACATAGACCTACCAACTAACATAGACCGACCGTCAAAGACCGATAGACCGATCGACCAAAGATGGACCGACCGAAATATACCGACCGAGAGAACCACCGACCGACCATTATCGACCAAGCGACCGACAGAGTCCGACCGACCGATACGGACCGACTGACTGACATACACCAAGCGACCGACATAGACCGACCGACCGACATAGACCAAGTGACCAACATAGACCGGCCGACCGACATAGACCAACCGACAACAACCGACTGACGAACATAGACCGACCGAGAGACTGACCGACTGACCGACCGACCGTCATTGACCGAGCGACCAAGATAGACCGACAAACCGACACAGACCGACCAATATCGACCGACTGACCAAAACAGACAGACCGACGTAGACTGACCGACATAGACCCACCGACATAGACCAACCGACAAAGTCCGACCGACCGACATAGACAAACCGATCGACATAAACCGAACGACATCGACCAACTGAACGACTTAAACTGAATGCCCAACAGAGACCGACCGTCATAGACCGACCGACGGACATAGACTAACCGACATAGACCGACCAACAGACAAAGTCCGACCGACATAGACCGACTGGCCTAGACCGACTGATGTAGACCGAGCGACCGACATAGACCGACTGACCGACATATACCAAGCAAACGACATCGTCTGACTGGCCGACCGACATAGACCAACTAACATAGACCGAGCAACCGACATAGACCGAGCGACCGACAAAGACCGACCGACATAGACCGAGTGACCGACATAGACCGACCGATAGACATAGACTGACCGACATAGACCGACCAACCATCATACACCGACCGACTGACCTACCGACAGACATAGCCCGACCGACCGACATAGACTGACTAAGACCGACCGACCGACATAGACCAAGTGACCAACATAGACCGGCCGACCGACATAGACCAACCGACAACAACCGACCGACGGACATAGACAGACCAAGAGACTGACCGACCGACCGTCATCGACCAAGTGACCAAGATAGACCGACCAACCGACACAGACCGACCAATATCGACCGACCGACCAAAACAGACAGACCGACTTAGACTGACCGACATAGACCCACCGACATAGACCAACTGACAATGTCCGACCGACCGACATAGACAAACCGATCGACATAAACCGAACGACATCGACCAACCGAACGACTTAAACCGAATGCCAAACAGAGACCGACCGTCATAGACCGATTAACAAAGTCCGACCAACCGACATATACCGACCGACGGACTTAGACCGACAGACATAGACTAACCGACATAGACCGACTGACCGACATAGACCGACCTACATAGACCGACTGACCGACATAGACTGACTGATATTGACCGACCGACAGACATAGACTGACCGACACAGACCGACCGACCAAAACAGAGAGACCGGCATATACTGACTGACTGATCGACATGGTCCAACCGACAGTCATAGACCGACCGACCGTCATAGGCCGATCGACAAAGTCCGACCAATCGACATAGACCGACCGACAAAGACCAACCGACGGACATAGACTAACCGACATAGACCGACCAACCGACAAAGTCCGACCGACATAGACCGACTGGCCTAGACCGACTGACGTAGACCGAGCGACCGACATAGACCGACTGACCGACATATACCGAGCGAACGACATCGTCCGACTGGCCGACCGACATAGACCAACTGACATAGACCGGGCAACCAACATAGACCGAGCGACCGACAAAGACCGACCGACATAGACCGAGTGACTGACATAGACCGACCGATAGACATAGACTGACCGACATAGACCGACCAACCGTCATACACCGACCGTCTGACCTACCGACAGACATAGACCGACCGACCGACATAGACCGACTAAGACCGACCGACCGACAAATACCGACTGACGGACATAGACCGACTGAGCGAAATAGACCAACCGACCAAGACCGACTGACCGTCATAAACCGATCGACATAGACTGACCGACAAAGATTGACTGACCGACATAGACCGACCGACATAGACCGACCGACAAAAACCGACCGATCGACATAGACCAACCGACAATGACCAACATAGACCGACCGAGAAAGACTGACCAACCAACAAAGACCGACCGACCGACATAGACCGACCAATCAACAAAGACCAACCATCATCGACCGAGCAACCAACATAGACCGACCGACCGACACGGACCGACTGACCGACATAGACCAATCGACCAACATAGACCGACCAATATAGACCGACTGGCCGACCAACATAGACCGACCAACAGACATAGACCAAGCGACCGACATAGACCAACCGACAGACATAAACCGAGCAAGCAACATAGTCTAACCGACATAGACCGACTGACATAGACCGAGATAGACCGAGCGAACGACATCGTCCGACTGGCCGACCGACATAGACCAACTGACATAGACCGAGCGAGCAATATAGACCGAGCGACCGACAACGACCGACCGACATAGACTGACCGACATAGACCAAGTGACCAACATAGACCGAGTGACCAACATAGTCCGACTGACATTGAATGACCGACGTAGACCGACCGACATCGACGCACCGGCCGACCGACATAGGCTGACCGACATAGGCTGTGTGACCGACTTTGTCTGAGCGACTGACATAGGCCAACCGTCATTGACCCACCAAGCGACCGACAAAGTCTGACCGACCAACATAGACCGACCAACAAAGTCCAACCGACCAACATAGACCGACCAACTAACATAGACCGACCGTCAAAGACCGATAGACTGATCGACCGACAAAGACCGACCGACCGAAATATACCGACCGCGAGAACCACCGACCGACCATCATCGACCAAGCGACCGACAGAGTCCGACCGACCGACACGGACCGACTGACTGACATACACCAAGTGACCGACATAGACCGACCGACTGACATAGACCAAGTAACCAACATAGACCGGCCGACCGACATAGACCAACCGACAACAACCGACCGACGAACATAGACCAACTGAGAGACTGACCGACTGACCTACCGACCGTCATCGACCGAGCGACCAAGATAGACCGACCAACCGACACAGACTGACCAATATCGACCGAACGACCAAAACAGACAGACCGTCATAGACTGACCGACATAGACCCACCGACATAGACCAACCGACAAAGTCCGACCGACCGACATAGACAAACCGATCGACATAAACCGAACGACGTCGACCAACCGAACGACTTAAACCAAATGCCCAACAGAGACCGACCGTCATAGACCGACCGACCGTCATAGACCGATTAACAAAGTCCGACCAACCGACATACACCGACCGACGGACTTAGATGGATGGACATAGACTAACCGACATAGACCGACTGACCGACATAGACCGACCTACATAGACCGACTGACCGACATAGACTGACCGATATCGACCGACCGACAGACATAGACTGACCGACACAGACCGACCGACCAAAACAGAGAGACCGGCATATACTGACTGACTGATCGACATGGTCCGACCGACCGTCATAGACCGACCGACCGTCATAGACCGATCCACAAAATCCGGCCGATCGACATAGACCAACTGACAATGATTGACTTGACTGACATAGACCGACCGACATAGACCGACCGACAAAAACCGACCGATCGACATAGTCCAACCGAGAATGACCGACCAACCAACATAGACCGACCGACAAAGACCGACCAACCAACAAAGACCGACCGACCGACATAGACCGACCAACCAACAAAGACTGACCGTCCAACATATGCCGACCGAGAGTATCACCGACCGACCATCATCGACCGAGCGACCAACATAGACCGACCGACCGACACGGACCGACCGACATAGACCAATCGACCAACATGGACCGACCAATATAGACCGACCGGCCGACCAACATAGACCGACCAACAGACATAGACCAAGCGACCGACATAGACCGACCGACAGACATAGACCGAGCAAGTGACATAGTCCAACCGACATAGACCGACTGACATAGACCGACATAGACCAAGCGAACGACATCGTCCGACTGGCCGACCAACATAGACCAACTGACATAGACCGACCGATATCGACAGACCGACAGACATAGACTGACCGACACAGACCGACCGACCGAAACAGACAAACCGATATGGACTGACCGACCGACTGACATAGACCGAGCGACCGACATAGACCAACTGACCGACATATACCAAGCGAATGGCATAATTCGATTGGCCGACCGACATAGACCATTGAAATAGACCGAGCGACCGACATCGACCAAGCGACCGACAAAGACCGACCGACATAGACCGAGGGACCGACATAGACCGACTGTCCGACAAAGTCTGACCGACATAGAATGACCGACATAGACCGACCAACCAACATAGACCGCCTGACAAAGAAAGACTTACTGACATGGACCGATCGACATAGACCGACCAACAAAGTCCGAGCGACCGACAAAGTCCGTGCGACCAACAAAGACCGAGCGACAATGACCGACCGACCGACAAAGACTGACCAACGGACATAGACCGACTGAGTGACAGACTGGCCAACATCAACCGAGCGACCGACAAAGACCGACCAATCGACATAGACTGAGTGACAAAGACTGACTGACCAACATAGGCCAATCGACATAGACCGACCAACATAGAATGACTGAGCAACAGGCAAACCGACCGACAATGACCGACCGAACGACATAGACCGACCGACCAACATAGACCGACCAACTTAAACTGATCGACATAGACTGAGCGACATAGACCCACCGACATAGACCGACCGACAAAGTCCGACCAAACGACATTGACCGACCGACAAATACCGACTGATGGACATAGACCGAGCGACAGACCGGCCAAAATCGACCGAGTGACGGACATAGACCTACCGTCCAACATGGACCGACCGACCAACATAAACTGACAAAGACCGACTGATAGACATAGACTGACCCACCGACATAGACCGACTGACATAGACTGACCGACAATGACTGACCGACCAACAAAGACTGACCGACGGACATAGACCGACTGAGCAACAGACTGGTCAACATCGACCGAGCGACCGACATCGACCAACCGACATAGACCGACCGACAAAGACAGACCTACCGACTTAGACCGACCGACAAAGACCGACTGATTGACACAGACCGACCAGATTAAACCGACTGAAAAAAGACCGACTGACCGACACAGACAGATCGACATAGACCAACCAACAAAGACCGACCGACAGACATAGACCGACCGAAATAGACCGACTGACAAAGACGGACTGACCGATATTGACCGACTGACAAGGACCGACCGTTCGACATAGACCAACCGACAAAGAGCGACCGACCTACATAGACCGACCGAAATAGACCGACTGACAAAAACCGACTGACCGATATAGATCGATCGACATAGACCGTCCGACAAAGTCTGACCGACCGACATAGACCGAACGAGCAACCTACAAAGTTCTACCGACAATGACCGACCGACATAGACCAACCAACATAGACTGACCGACATAGACCAACCGACAGAGTCCGACCGACAAAGTCTGACCGACTGAAAGACCAACATAGACCGACCAACCGACAAAGACCAACTGACCTACTTAGACCGACCGACATACACCGACCAACAATGACCGACCGACCGACCTAGACCGACCACCGACCTAGACCGACCAACATACACTGACCGACATAGACTGACCAACAGAGACCGACCGACAAATTCCGACCAACCGACAAAGCCTGACCGACCGACAAACACCGACTGACATAGACCAACCGACTGACATAGACCGACCAACCGACAAAGACCAACCGACTGACATAGGCCGACCGAGTGACAGACCGACTGACCGACCGACCGTCATCCACCGACCGACCGTCATCGACTGAGTGACCGACACGGACCAACCGACCGACATAGACCAAACGACTGACATAGACGGACCGACCGACATCGTCTGTGCGACCGACATTGACCGATCGAGCGACATTTACCCACCGACTGACATAAAACGACCGACAGACATCAACCGACCGAACGACATAGACTGACCGACCGAAATACAACGAGCGACATAGACTGACTGATATCGACCAACCAACATAGAAGGACCGTCATTGACTGAGCGACGGACATAGATCGACCGACCGACATAGACTGACTGACCGGAATAGACCGACCGACATAGACCGACATAGATAGACCGCCATCGACTGACCAACAAAAATAGACTGCCCGACATTGACCAACCGACATAGATCGACTGACATAGGCCGAGCGACCGACATAGACAAAACGACCGAAATAGACCGACCGACCGACATACACCGAACGACCGACATAGACCGAGCGACCGACATAGACCGAGCGACATAGTCCGAATGACCGACATCGACCGACTGAGCGACATTTACTGACCGACAACGACCAACTGACTCACATAGACCTACCGACATAGACCGACCGACCGACATAGACCGACCGACAAACACCGACTGACCGACATAGACTGACCGACATAGACCGACCGAGCGACAGACCGACCATCCAACCGTCATAGACCGACTGAACGACATACACTGAGCGACTGACATATACTGACTGAGGTTGACCAACTGGCATAGACCGACCGACATAGACCGACCGACAGATTGACCGACAATGACCGACCGACCGACATAGACCGACCGACTGACATAGACCGACTGACTGACTTAGGCCGACAGACCGACATAGACCGACTGACATCGACCAACCGGCATAGACTGAACGACATAATCCAAGCGACCTACATGGACCGACTGACCGGCATAGACTGACCAACAAAGACTGACTGACCGACATAGACCGACCGACATAGATGTAACGACTGACATAGACCGACCGACATAGACCGACTGACAAAGACCGACAGACCGACATAGACCCACCGACATAGACTGACCGACAAAGACCGACCGACCGACCGACATAGACCGACCGACATAGACCGACCGACCAACCGACATAGAGCGACTGACATCGCCCAACCGGCATAGACCGACCGACGTAGTCTGAGCGACCAACATAGACCGACGGACAGACATCGACTGACCGACATAGACCGACCTACCGACATCGACCGACGCACCAACGTAGAGCGACCAACTGACATAGACCGACCGACATAGACCGACAGACCGACATCGACCCACCGACATAGACCGACCGACAAAGACCTACCGACCGACATAGACCGAAAGACCGACATAGACCGACCGAACGACATAGACCGGCCGACATAGACCGACCGACCGACCGACAAAGACTGACTGACCGACAGACCGACCAACCGACATAGACGGACCGACTGACATAGACCTACCGGGCGAAAGACTGACTGACCGACCTACCGTCATCGACCCAATGACCATCATCTACTGAGCGACCGAGACGGACCGTCCGAGTGACATAGACCAAGCGACTGGCATAAAATGACCGACCGACATCGACTGACGCAAAGACATAGACCGACTGACCGAAATACACCGACCGACACAGACCGACCGAGCGACAGACCGACCGACCGACATAGGCCGACCGAACGACATATACTGTCTGACATAGACCGACTGAACGACATACACCCAGCGACCAACATAGACCGACTGACCGGCATAGACTGACCGACAAAGACCGACCGACCGACATAGACCGACCGACATAGACGTAACGACTGACATAGACCGACCGACATAGACCGACACCCAGCGACCGACATATACCGATTGACATTGACCAACCGGAATAGACCGACCGACATAGTCCGTTCGACTGATATGGACCAACTGACCGACATAGACTGACCGACATAGAGCAACCTACCGAAATCAACCGACCGACGAATTTAGACTGACCGACATAGAACGACTGACTTAGACCGACCGACAGACATAGACCGACTGACATAGTCCGAGCGACCGACATAGACAGATCGACATCGACTGACCAACAGACATAGACTGACCGACATAGACTGACTGACATCGACCAACTGACATAGACTGAATGACATAGTCTGAGCGACGAACATAGACCGAATGACCGACATAGACTGACCGACCTAGACCTAACGACTGACATAGACTGACTGACATAGACTGAATGACAAAGACCGACAGACCGACATAGACCCACCGACATAGACCGACCGACAAAAACCTACCAACCGATGAACATAGACCGACCGACCGACATAGACCGACCAACCGACCGACATAGACCGACTGACATCGCCCATCCGGCATAGACTGACCGACATAGTCCGAGCGACCGACATAGACCGACGGACAGACATCGACTGACCGACATAGACCGACCTACCGACATCGACCGACGGAGCAATGTAGACCGACCGACATAGACCGACTGAACGACATATACCGTCTGACATAGACCGACTGAACGACATACACCCAGCGACCGACATATACCGATTGACATCGACCAACTGGAATAGACCGACGGACATAGTCCGAGCGACCGACATGGACCAACTGACCGACATAGACTGACCGACACAGACCGACCTACCGAAATCAACCGACCGACCGATGTAGACCGACCGACATAAACTGACCGACTTAGACCGACCGACAGACATAGACCGACTGACATAGACTGAGCGACCAACATAGACAGACCGACATCGACAGACCAACAGACATAGACTGACCAACATAGACCGACTGACATAGATCGACCATCATCAACCGAGCGACCGGCATAGACCGAATGACCCACATAGACTGACCGACCGAAATAGACCGACCGACATAGACTAACCGACCGACATAGACCGACCAACAAAGACCGACATAGACCGACCAACAAAGACCGACTAACCGACATAGACTGACGGACATAGACCGACCGAGCGACAGACCGTCCCACCGACCATCATAGACCGACCGAATGACATAGTCTGACCGACATAGACAGACCGAACGACATACACCTAGCGACCGACATAGACCGACTGACATCGACCAACCGGCATAGACTGAACGACATAGTCCGAGCAACCAACATAGACCGACTGACCGGCATAGACTGACTGACAAAGACTGACCGACCTACATAGACCTAACGACTGACATAGACCGACCGACATAGACTGACTGACAAAAACCGACAGACCGACATAGACCCACCGACATAGACCGACCGACAAAGACCTACCGACCGACCGACATAGACCGACTGACCGGCATAGACTGACCGACAAAGACCGACCGACCGACATAGACCTACCGACCGACATAGACCGACCGACATTGACCGACCGACATAGACCGACCAACATAGACCTAACGGCTGACATAAACTAACTAACATAGACCGACTGACAAAGACCGACAGACCAACATAGACCCACTGACATAGACCGACCGACAAAGACCTACCGACCGACCGACATAGACCGACCGACATGGACCGACCAACCGACCGACATAGATCGACTGACATCGACCAACCGGAATAGACCGACCGACATAGTCCGAGCGACCGACATAGACCGACGGACAGACATCGACTGACCGACATAGACCGACCTACCGACATTGACCGACGGACCAACGTAGACCGACTGACTGACATAGACCGTCTGACATAGACCGACCGACCGACATAGACCGACCGACTGACATAGACCGACCGACCGACATAGACCCACAGACCGACATAGACCCACAGACCGACATAGACCCATAGACATAGACCGACCGATTGACATAGACCGACCGAACGACATAGACCGACCGACATAGACCGACCGACATAGACGTAACGACTGACATAGACCGACCGACAAAGACCAACTGACAAAAACCGACAGACCGACATAGACCCACCTACATAGACCGACCGACAAACACCTACCGACCGACCGACATAGACCGACCGACATAGAGCGACTGACATCGCCCAACCGGCATAGACCGACCGACATAGTCCGAGCGACCGACATAGACTGACGGACAGACATCGACTGACCGACATAGACCGACCTACCGACATCGACCGACGCACCAACGTAGACCGACCAACCGACATAGACCGACCGACATAGACCGACCGACCGACATAGACCGACCGACATAGACCGACCGACCGGCATAGACCGACCGACCGCCATAGACCGACAGACCGACATAGACCCACCGACATTGACCGACCGACTGACATAGACCGACCGAACGACATAGACCGGCCGACATAGACCGACCGACCGACCGACAAAGACTGACTGACCGACAGACCAACCGACCGACATAGACGGACCGACTGACATAGACCTACCGGGCGAAAGACTGACTGACCGACCTACCGTCATCGACCCAACTACCATAGACCGACCGACCGACATAGACCGACTGACATAAACCGACTGACATAGACCGAGTGACCGACATAGACCGACTGACAAATTCCAACCGACCGACATAGACCGACTGACATAGACCGAGCGACCGACATAGACCTACCGTCAAAGTCTGACCGACAAAGACCGACCGTCATCGACCCACCGAGCGACCGACAAAGTCTAACCGACCAACATAGACCGACCGACAAAGTGCAACCGACCAACATAGACCAACCAACCAACATAGACCGACCCTCAAAGACCGATAGACCGATCGACCGACAAAGACCGACTGACCGAAATATACCAACCGAGAGAACCACTGACCGGCCATCATCGACCAAGCGACCGACATAGTCCGACTGACCGACACGGACCAACTGACTGATATACACCAAGCGACCAACATAGACCAACCGACGGACATAGATCAATCGACCGACATAGACCGACCAATATAGACCAACCGGCTGACCGACATAGGCTGACCGACATAATCCGACCGAGATAGACCGAGCGACCGACATAGACTGACCGACCGACATAGACCAAGTGACAAACATAGACCGGCCGACCGACATAGACCGACCGACAACAACCGACCGACAAACGTAGACCGACCGAGAGACTGACCGACCGACTGTCATCGACCGAGCGACCAAGATAGACCGTCCAACCGACACAGACCGACCAATATCGACCGACTGACCAAAACAGACAGACCGACATAGACTGACCGACATAGACCCACCGACATGACCAACCGACCAAGATCGACCGACCGACATAGACCAATCGATCAACATAAACTGAACACCATCGACCGACCGAACGACTTAAACCGAATGCCCAACACAGACCGACCGACATAGACCGACCGACCGGCATAAAACGACCAACCAACATCGATCGACTGACATAGACCGACCGACTGACATAGATCAACCGATATAGATCGACCGACATAGACCGACCGACCAACATCAACCGACCGAAATAGCCTGACTGACTGACCGACATAGACCGACCGACCGACATAGACCGAACGATATCAACCACCCGACAAACATAGACTGACCGACACATACCGACCGACCTAAACAGAGAGACCGACATACACTGACCGACCGACCGACATAGACCGTCCGACTGTCATAGACCGACCGACCGTCATAGATCGATCGACAAAGTCCGACCAACCGACATAGACCGACCGACAGGCATAGACCGACGGACATAGACTAACCGACATGGACCGACTGACCGACATAGACCGACCTACACAGACCGACTGACCGAAATAGACTGACCGATATCGACCGACCGACAGACATAAACTGACCGACACAGACCGACCGACCAAAACATAGAGACGACTGTCTGATCAACATGGTCCGACCGACAGTCATAGACCGACCGACTGTCATAGACCGACTGACAAAGACCGACCGACAGACATAGACCGACGGACATAGACTAACCGACATAGACCGACCGACCGACAAAGTCCGACCGACATAGACCAACTGGCATAGACCGACTGACGTAGACCAAGCGACCGACATAGACCAAGCGACCAACAAAGACCGGCCGACATAGACCGAGTGACCGACATAGTCCGACTGATAGACATAGACTGACCGACATAGACCGACCAACCGTCATACACCGACCGACTATCCTACCGACAGACATAGACCGACCGACCGACATAGACCGACTAAGACCGACCGACCGACAAATACCGACTGACAGACATAGACCGACTGAGCGAAATAGACCAACCGACCAAGACCGACTGACCGTCATAGACCGATCGACATAGACCGACCGACAAAGATTGATTGACCGTCATAGACCGACCGACATAGACCGACCGACATAGACCGAACGAGCGACAGACCGACCGACATCAACCAAGCGACTGACATAGACCGACCGACATAGACAGACTGACATAGACTGACCAACCGACATAGACTGACCGACCAACATAGACCAGCCGACCAAGACCGACTGACTGACATAGACCGATCGACATATACCGACCGACAAAGACTGACTGACCGACATAGACCGACCGACATAGGCCGAGCCCGCGACATAGACCGACCGACATAGACCAAGCGACCGACATTGACCGACCGACAAATTCCAACCGACCAACATAGACCGACTGACATAGACCGAGCGACCAACATAGACCTACCGACAAAATCCGACTGTCATCGACCCACCGAGCGATGGACAAAGTCCGACCGACCAACATAGACCGACTTACAAAGACTGATAGACCGATCGACCGACAGACCGACCGACCGACATATACCGACTGAGAGAACCACCGACCAACCATCATCGACCAGCGACCGACATAGTCCGTCCTGACCAACACGGACCGACTGACTGACATACACCAAGCGACCAACATAGACTGACCGACGGACATAGATCAATCGACCGACATAGTCTGACTGACATAGACCAACCGGCCGACCGACATTGACCGACCGACATAGACCAACCAATATCGACCAACCAGCCGACCGACATAGACCGACCGACATAATCCGACTGACATAGACCGAGCGACCGACATAGACCGACCGACATAGACCAAGCGACCAACATAGACCGGCCGACCGACATAGACCGACCGACAACAACCGACCGACGGACATAGACCAACCGAGAGACAGACCGACCGACCGACCAACCGTCATCGACCGAGCGAACGACATAGACCGACCAACCGACACAGACCGACCGATATCGACTGACTGGCCAAAACAGACAGACCGACATAGACCCACCGACATAGACCAACCGACAAAGTCCGACCGACCGACATAGACCGACCGATCGACATAAACCGAACGACATCGACTGACCGAGCGACTTAGACCGACCGACCAACATAAACCAAATGACCAACACAGACCGACCGACATAGACTGACCGAACGGCATAGATTGACCGACATCGACCGACCGAAATAGACTGACCGACTCACCGACATAGACCGATCGACCAACATAGACTGACCAATATCGACCACCCGACAAACATAGACTGACCGACGCAGACCAACCGACCCAAACAGAGAGACCGGCATAGACTGACCGACCGACCAACATAGACCGATCAACCGTCATGGACTGACCGACCGACCTCGACCGACCAACATAGACCGACCAACATAGATTGGCAGACCGAAATAGGCCGGGCGACCGATATACACCGAGCGACCATCATGGACCGAGCGACCATCATGGACTGACCAACATAGACCGGCTGACATAGACCGACCTACAAAGTCCGACCGACTGACATAGACCGACAGACCGACATAGACCGACCATCACAGACCGACCGTCCAACATAGACCGACCAAAATCGACCAACCGACAGACATAGACTGACCGACATACACCGACTGACCTAGGCCGAGCAACCGATACACACCGAGCGACCGACATAGACCGACCTACATAGACCGACTGATGTGTACTGACCGACAGACATAGACCGACCGACATAGACCGACCGATATCGACAGACCGACAGACATAGACTGACCAACACAGACCGACCGACCGAAACAGACAAACCGATATGGACTGACCGACCGACTAACATAGACCGAGTGACCGACATAGACCAACTGACCGACATATACCAAGCGAATGCCATCATCCAACTGGCCAACCAACATAGACCATTGACATAGACCGAGCGACCGACATCGACCGAGCGACCGACAAAGACCGACCGACATAGACCGAGTGACTGACATAGACCGACAAAGTCCGACCGACATAGAATAACCGACATAGACCGACCAACCAACATAGACCGCCTGACAAAGACCGACTGACCGACATGGACCGATCGACATAGACCGACCAACAAAGTCCGAGCGACCGACAAAGTCCGTGCGACCAACAAAGACCGAGCGACAATGACCGACCGACCGACAAAGACTGACCGACGGACATAGACCGACCAAGCGACAGACCGGCCGACATCAACCGAGCGACCGACATAGGCCGGCCGACAAAGTCCAACCGACCAACAAAGACCGACCAATCGAAATAGACCGAGTGACAAAGACTGACTGACCAACATAGGCCAATCGACATAGACCGACCAACATAGAATGACTGAGCAACAGGCAAACTGACCGACAATGACCGACCGAACGACAAAGACCGACCGACCAACATAGACCGACCAACTTAGACTGATCGACATAGACCGAGCGACATAGACCCACCGACATAGACCGACCGACAAAGTCCGACCAACCGACATTGACTGACCGACAAATGCCAACTGATGGACATAGACCGAGCGACAGACCGGCCAAAATCGACCGAGTGGCGGACATAGACCTACCGACCAACATGGACCGACCGACCAACATAAACCGACAAAGACCGACTGATAGACATAGACTGACCGACCGACATAGACCGACTGACATAGACTGACCGACAATGACCGACCGACCGACAAAGACCGACCGACGGACATAGACCGACCGAGCGACAGACTGGTCGACATCGACCGAGCGACCGACATCGACCAACCGACATAGACCGACCGACAAAGACAGACCGACCGACATAGACCCACGGACATAGACCGACCGATCGACATAGACCGACCGACAAAGACCGACTGACCGACACAGACCGGTCGGATTAAACCGACTGAAAAAAGACTGACTGACCGACACAGACAGATCGACATAGACCAACCAACAAAGACCGACCGACAGACATAGACCGACCGAAATAGACCGACTGACAAAGACGGACTGACCGATATTGACCGACTGACAAGGACTGACTGTTCGACATAGACCAACCGACAAAGAGCAACCGACCTACATAGACCGACTGAAATAGACCGGCTGACAAAGACCGACTGACCGATATAGACCGATCGACATAGACCGTCCGACAAAGTCTGACCGACCGACATAGACCGAACGAGCGACCTACAAAGTTCTACCGACAATGACCGACCGACATAGACCGACCAACATAGACTGACCGACATAGACCAATCGACAGAGTCCAACCGACAAAGTCTGACCGACCGACATAGACCGACCGACCAACATAGACCGACCAACTTAGACCAACCGACATAGACTGACTGACCGACAGACTGACTGACTGACATAGACCGACCAACATAGACCGACCAACATAGACTAACCTAGCAACAGACCGACTGAAAGACCAACATAGACTGACTGACAAAGACCGACCGATCGACAAATACCAACCGACTGACATAGACCTACCGAGCGACTGACCGACTGACTGACCGACCATCATCGACCGAGCGATCGACATGGACCGATCAACCGACATCGACCGACTTACCAACATCGTCAGACCGACCGACCAACATCGTCTGACCGACCGACATAGACTGACCGAACAACAGACCGACTGAAAGACCGACACAGACCGACCGACAAAGACCAACCAACTGACATAGAGCTACCGAGCGACAGACCGACTGACCGACCGACCGTCATCGACCGTCATTGACCGAGCGACCGAAGTAGACCGACCGACATAGACCGAACAACATAGACCAACATACACAGACCGACATCGACTGACCAACAGACATAGACTGACCAATATAGACCGACCGACATAGATCGACCGTCGTCGACCGAGCGACCGACATAGACCGAGCGACCGACATAGACCGACCGACATAGTGCGAGCAACCGACATATACCAACGAACAGACAGACATAGACCAATCCACCGACCGACATAGACTGACTGACTGACATCGACCGACCAACAGAGACTGAGCGAATGACATAGACCGAGCGACCGACATAGACCGACAGACATACATTGACTGAGTGACATAGACCGACTGATATAGTCTGACCGACCAATATTGGCTGACTGACCAGCCGACACAGACTGACCGACCGACATCGACCAACCGACCGACATAGACTGATCGACATAGACCGAGCGACCGACATAGACAGACTGACATCGACCGA
Organism: Cetorhinus maximus; assembly: GCF_964194155.1. Taxonomy (NCBI): domain Eukaryota; kingdom Metazoa; phylum Chordata; class Chondrichthyes; order Lamniformes; family Cetorhinidae; genus Cetorhinus; species Cetorhinus maximus. The sequence goes on from NC_135885.1 coordinate 109,474,623, forward strand.
CCGACCGACAAAGTACGACCAACCGACATAGACCAACCGACAAAGACCGACCAATCGAAATAGACTGAGTGACAAATGCTGACTGACCAACATAGGCCGATCAACATAGACCGACCTAATGATATAGACTGACCAAACGACATACACGAAGCGACCGTCATAGACCGACAGACATCGACCGACCAGCAAAGATCGACCGACATAGTCCGAGCAACCAACATAGACCGACTAACCGACATAGACTGACCGACATAGACTGACCTACCGACATCGACCGACCGACCGACATAGACCGACCGACAAAGACCATCCAACATAGACCGACCCAGCGGCAGACCGACCGACCGACCGACAGAGACCGACCGACATAGACCGACCGAACGACATAGGCCAACCGAAATAGACCGCCTGACAAAGACCGACTGACCGACATGGACCGATCGACATAGACCGACCAACAAAGTCCGAGCGACAGACAAAGTCCATGCGACCCACAAAGACTGAGCGACAATGACCGACCGACCGACATAGACCGACCGATATAGACCGTCCGACCGACATAGACCGACCGACGTAGATCGACCGATATAGATAGACCGACATATACAGACTGAAAGAAACACCGACCAACCATTATCGACCGAGCAACCGTCACAGACCGACCGACCGTCACGGACCGAAAGACCGACATAGACCAAGCGACCGAAACAGACCGACCGACACGGACCGTCCGAATGACATAGACCGACGGACCGACATAGACCCACCAACATAGACCGACCGACAATGACCGACCAACCGACATAGACCGACCAACATAGACCAAGCAACAAATACCGACCGACCGACAAAGGCCAACCGACATAGACCGACCGAGCGACATAGACCGACCGAAATAGACCGACTGACATAGACTGAGCGGCCGACATAGTTCGACCGACCGACCGACAGATAGAGAAGGAATGGCTGACATATAGGCCAACATAAACCGACTGACCGACATAGACTGACAGACTGACATAGGCCCACTGACAAAGACCGACTGACCGACATAGACTGACCGACATCGACCAACCGACTGACATAGACCCACCGACATAGACCGACCGACAAAGACAGACCGACCGACATCGACCGACCGACAAAGACCATCCGACCGACATAGACCTACCGACATAGACCCACCGACTAACAAAGACCAACCGACAAAGACCGACTGACTGACACAGACCAATCGACAGAGACCAACCGACAAAGACCGACCGACCGACATAGACTGACCGACAAAGTCCGACGGACAAAGACCGACCAACGGTCATAGACCGAGCAACAGACCAGCTGAAATCGACCGAGCAACCAGCATAGACTGACCGACCAACATTGACCGACAAATACCGAACAATAGACATAGACTGACCGACATAGACCGACCGACCATCATAAACCGACAGACGTAGACCGACCGACCGACATAGACTCACCAACATAGAACGAAAGACAATGACCGACCGACCAACATAGCCCCACATACACCGACAGACCGACCGACATAGACCGAGCAACAAATACCAACCGACCGAAAAAGGCCGACCGACATAGACCGACCGAGCGACATAGACCGACGGAAATAGATCGATTGACAAAGACCGACAGACCGACATACGCCGATCGACATCGACTGACCAACATAGACCGACCGAGCAACAGACCAAGCGACTGACAACAACAAGTGCAATCTCGACAACTTCAATACATCTTGACAGAACAGATTGGTAGAGATATATAATTTGATAATAATGTAGAATCCTATAAAGCCATAGAAGGAGTCACATCTACAAGCAATGAATTTCATGGAATTGGGCGTTTTTGCAATTAAGCAAGATGAGAAATAGCTGCATATAGACAAAATGGTAGAACTTGATCAAACGGATAGCAATTGACATTTTGGTAGATAGGGGAAGCCAGTTTTGCGGAAAGTGAAGCCTACGGAGATATTAAAGTTAGCGCGCATGCAGAGAAACTGGAAATCTGCAGAATTTGAGTAATTGCAGGAAAATGAGTAGTTTCTTCATGCAGAGAACCAGTTTTGCTGTAAAAGAGAGAACTGGAGAAGTTCAATGTCGAGGTGAACGATGAGCAGCTCGAATTACGGACTTGTTGCTAATAGACACATTAATACATATAGTGATTAGAAATTAGTAGAGATATAGAAATTGATGGAAATGGAGAAACCTAGACTTCAGAGTAGGATTTGCATCTGCAAGAAGTGAATTTCATGGAATTGGGAAATTTTGCAATTATATGGACTGAGAAATATCTGCAGATAGACAAAATGGTAGAACTTGTTCAAACGGATAGCAATTCACATTTTGGCAGATAGGGAAAGCCAGTTTTTCGGAAAGTGAAGCCTGCAGAGATATTGAAGTGAGCGTGAATGCAGTTAATCTGGAAATCTGCAGAATTTGAGTAATTGCAGGAAATTGAGTAGGTTCTTCATGCAGAGAACCTGTTTTGCCGAAAAAGAGAGAACTGGAGATGTTCAATATCGAGACGAACGATGAGCAGCTGGAATTGCAGACTTGTTCCTAATATAGACATTAATACATGTAGAGAGTAGAAATTAGTAGATATGTAGAAATTGATGGAAATGTAGAAAGCTAGACTTCAGAGTAGGATTAGCATCTGCAAGACGTGGATTTCATGGAATTGGGAGATTTGGCAATTATACAGAATGAGAAATATCTACAGATAGAGAAAAGGTTAGAACTTGTTCGATTGACATTTTGGAAGATAGAGAAAGTTAGTTTTGCCGAAATTGACACATACGGAGATATTGAAGTTAGCGTGAATGCGGAGATCTGGTAATCTGCAGCATTTGAGTAATTGGAAAAAATTGACCTGTTCCGTAATTCAGAGAATCAGATTTGCTGAAAAGGAGAGAAATGGAGAAGTTGAAGTTTGATGTGAACGATGAGCAGCTGGCAATGCTGAGATCCTTTCAAATAGAGATATTAAAGCATATACACAGTAGAACTTTGTCGAAATATAGTAATTGATAGAAATGTAGAAACTGATATATTCACAGAAAGAGCGGATGAGACAAGCTTTGAATTCATGGAATTGTGAAATTATACAATAATGAGGAGTGGGAAATTTCTGCACCTGGAGAAAATGAGAAATATCTGCAGATAGAGAACATGGTAGAACTTGTTCAAACGGATAGCAATTGACATTTTGGTAGATAGGGAAAGCCAGTTTATCGGAAAATGAAGCCTACAGAAATATTGAAGTTAGCATGAATGCAGAGAATCTGGAAATCTGCAGAATTTGAGTAATTGCAAGAAATTGAGTAGTTTCTTCATGCAGAGAACCAGTTTTGCTGAAAAAGAGAGAACTGGAGAAGTTCAATATCGAGATGAACGATGAACAGCTGGAATTGCAGACTTGTTCCTAACATAGACATTAATACTTGTAGAGAGTAGAAATTAGTAGAAATATAGAAATTGATGGAAAGGTAGAAACCTAGAAACTCAGAGAAGGATTAGCATCTGCAAGAAGTGGATTTCATGGAATTGGGAGATTTTGCAATTATACAGAAAAAGAAATATCTGCAGATAGACAAAATGGTAGAACTTGTTCAAACGGATAGCAATTGACATTTTGGTAGATAGGGAAAGCCAGTTTTTCGGAAAGTGAAGCCTGCAGAGATATTGAAGTGAGCGTGAAAGCAGAGAATCTGGAAATCTGCAGAATTTGAGTAATTGCAGGAAATTGAGTAGGTTCTTCATGCAGAGAACCTGTTTTGCTGAAAAAGAGAGAACTGGAGAAGTTCAAAATCGAGATGAACGATGAGCAACTGGAATTGGAGACTTGTTCCTAATATAGACATTAATACATGTAGAGAGCATAAATCAGTAGAAATATAGAAATTGATGGAAATGTAGAAAGCTAGACTTCAGAGTAGGATTAGCATCTGCAAGACGTAGATTTCATGGAATTGGGAGATTTGGCAATTATACAGAATGAGAAATATCTACAGATAGAGAAAAGGTTAGAACTTGTTCAATTGACATTTTGGGAGATAGAGAAAGTTAGTTTTGCCGAAATTGACACATACGGAGATATTGAAGTTAGCGTGAATGCGGAGATCTGGTAATCTGCAGCATTTGAGTAATTGGAAAAAATGGAGCTGTTCAGTAATTCAGAGAATCAGATTTGCTGAAAGGGAGAGAAATGTAGGAAGTTGAAGTTTGATGTGAACGATGAGCAGCTGGCAATGCTGAGATCCTTTCAAATAGAGATATTAAAGCATATACACAGTAGAACTTTGTCGAAATGTAGTAATTGATAGAAATGTAGAAACTGATATATTCACAGAAGGAGCAGATGAGACAAGCTTTGAATTTCATGGAATTGTGAAATTATACAATAATGAGGAGTGGGAAATGTCTGCAGCTCGTGAAAATGAGAAATATCTGCAGATAGAGAACATGGTAGAACTTGTTCAAACGGATGGCAGTTGACATTTTGGTAGATAGGGAAAGCCAGTTTATCGGAAAATGAAGCCTACAGAAATATTGAAGTTAGCGTGAATGCAGGGAATCTGGAAATCTGCAGAATTTGAGTAATTGCAAGAAATTGAGTAGTTTCTTCATGCAGAGAACCAGTTTTGCTGAAAAAGAGTGAAGTGGAGATGTTCAATATCGAGATGAACGATGAGCAGCTGGAATTGCAGACTTGTTCCTAATATAGACATTAATACATGTAGAGAGTAGAAATTAGTAGAAATATAGAAATTGATGGAAATGTAGAAAGCTAGGCTTCAGAGTAGTATTAGCATCTGCAAGACGTGGATTTCATGGAATTGGGAGATTTGGCAATTATACAGAATGAAAAATATCTACAGATAGAGAAAAGGTTAGAACTTGTTCAATTGACATTTTGGTAGATAGAGAAAGTTAGTTTTGCCGAAATTGACACATATGGAGATATTGAAGTTAGCGTGAATGCGGAGATCTGGTAATCTGCAGCATTTGAGTAATTGGAAAAAATTGAGCTGTTCCGTAAGTCAGAGTATCAGATTTGCTGAAAAGGAGAGAAATGGAGGAAGTTGAAGTTTGATGTGAATGATGAGCAGCTGGCAAAGCAGAGATCCTTTGAAATAGAGATATTAAAGCATATACACAGTAGAACTTTGTCGAAATATAGTAAGTGATAGAAATGTAGAAACTGATATATTCACAGAAAGAGCAGATGTTGCAAGAATTGAATTTCATGGAATTGTGAAATTTTACAATATTGAGGAGTGGGAAATATCTGCAGCTGGAGAAAATGAGAAATATCTGCAGATAGAGAACATGGTAGAACTTGTTCAAACGGATAGCAATTGACATTTCGGTAGATAGGGAAAGCCAGTTAATCGGAAAATGAAGCCTACAGAAATATTGAAGTTAGCGTGAATGCAGAGAATCTGGAAATCTGCAGAATTTGAGTAATTGCAAGAAATTGAGTAGTTTCTTCATGCAGAGAACCAGTTTTGCTGAAAAAGAGTGAAGTGGAGATGTTCAAGGTCGAGGTGAATGAAGAGCAGCTGGAATTGTGGACTTGTTCCTAATAGAGACATTAATACATGTAGAGAGTAGAAATAAGTAGAGATATAGAAATTGATGGAAAGGTAGAAACCTAGACACTCAGAGAAGGATTAGCATCTGCAAGAAGTGGAGTTCATGGAATTGGGAGATTTTGCAATGATACAGAAAAAGAAATATCTACAGATAGAGAAAATGGTAGAACTTGTCCAAACGGATAGCAATTCACATTTTGGTAGATAGGGAAAGCCAGTTTAACGGAAAATGAAGCCTACAGGAATATTGAAGTTAGAGTGAATGCAGAGAATCTGGTAAACTGCAAATTTGAGTAATTGGAAGAAATTGAGATGTTCCATAATTCAGGTTTGATGAAAAGGAGAGAAATAGAGAAGTTGAAGTTTGATGTGAACAATGAGCAGCTGCCAATGCAGAGATTCTACGACAGAGATATTAAAGCATATACACAGTAGAACTTTGTCGAGATATCGAAATTGAAAGAAATGTAGAAACTGATACATTCAGAGAAAGAGCAGATGATGCAAGCATTGAATTTCATGGAATTGTGAGATTTTACAATAAGAGGAGTGGGAAATATCTGCAGCTGGACAAAATGTTAGAAGTACATCAATGGCTCAAAATAGACATTTTGCCTAATGGAGAAAGCTAGATTTGCAGCTTGTCTGCAATCACGACAACTTCAATTCATATTGACAGATCAGATTAGTAGAGATATAGAAATTGATAATAATGTATAATCCTGTAAAGATTTAGAAGGAGTTGCATCTACAAGCACTTAATTTCTTGGAATTGGGCGCTTATGCAATTATACAGAATGAGAAATATCTGCAGATAGACAGAATGTTAGAACTTGTTCAAACGGATAGCAGTTGACATTTTGGTACACAGGGAAAGCCAGTTTTGCGGTGGTTAAAGCCTAGAGAGATATTGAAGTTAGCGTGAATGCATTTAAGCTGGAAATCTGCAGAATTTGAGTAATTGCTGGCAACTGAGTAGTTTCTTCATGCAGAGAACCAGTTTTGCTGAAAAAGAGAGAACTGGAGAAGTTCAATATCGAGATGAACGATGAGCAGCTGGAAATGCAGACTTGTTTCTATTATAGACATTAATACATTTGGAGAGTAGAAATGAGTAGAAATATAGAAATTGATGGAAATGTAGAAAGCTAGACTTCAGAGTAGGATTAGCATCTGCAAGAAGTGGATTTCATGGAATTGGGAGATTTTGCACTTATACAGAATGAGAAATATCTACAGATAGAGAAAAGGTTAGAACTTGTTCAATTGACATTTTGGTAGATAGAGAAAGTTAGTTTTGCCGAAATTGACACAAACGGAGATATTGATGTTAGCTTGAATGCGGAGATCTGGTAATCTGCAGCATTTGAGTAATTGGAAAAAATTGAGCTGTTCCGTAATTCAGAGAACCAGATTTGCTGAAAAGGAGAGAAATGGAGAAGTTGAAGTTTGATGTGAATGATGAGCAGCTGGCAATGCATGGCTTCAATGAAATAGAGATATTAAAGCATATACACAGTAGAACTTTGCCGAGATATAGAAATTGAATGAAATGTAGAAACTGATATATTCAGTAAAAGAGCAGATGATGCAAGCATTGAATTTCATGGAATTGTGAAATTTTACAATAATGAGAATTTGGAAATATCTGCAGCTGGAGAAAATGCTAGAAGTACATCAATGGCTCGAAATAGGCATTTTGCCTAATGGAGAAAGCTGGATATGCAGCTTGTCTGCAATCACGACAACTTCAATACATGTTGACAGATCAGGTTAGTAGAGATATAGAGATTGATAATAATGTAGAATCCTGTACAGCTTTAGAAGCAGTTATTTCTTGGAATTGGGCGTTTTTGCAATTATGCAGAATGAGAAATACCTGCAGATAGAGAATTTGGTAGAAGTTGTTCAAAGCTCAGCAATTGACATTTTGGTACTGATGGAAAGCCAGTTTATCGCAAAATGAAGCCTACAGAGATATTGTAGTTAGCGTGAGTGCAGAGAATCTGGTAATCTGCAGAATTTGAGTAATTGGAAGAAAGTGAGTAGTTTCTTCATGCAGAGAACCAGTATTGCTGAAAAAGAGACAACTGCAGAAGTTCAATATCGAGATGAACAATGAGCAGCTGGAAATGCAGGCTTGTTCCTAATTTAGAAATTAATACATGTAGAGAGTAGAAATTGGTAGAAATATAGAAATTGATGGAAATGTAGAAAGCTAGACTTCAGAGTAGGATAAGCATCTGCAAGAAGTGGATTTCATGGAATTGGGAGATTTTGCATTTATACAGAATGAGAAATATCTACAGATAGAGAAAAGTTTAGAACTTGTTCAATTGACATTTTGGGAGATAGAGAAAGTTAGTTTTGCGGAAATAGACACAAACGGAGATAATGATGTTAGCTTGAATACGGAGTTCGGGTAATCTGCAGCATTTGAGTCATTGGAAAAAATTGAGCTGTTCCGTAATTCAGAGAACCAGATTTGCTGAAAAGGAGAGAAATGGAGAAGTTGAAGTTTGATGTAAACGATGAGCAGCTGGCAATGCAGAGATCCTATGAAATAGAGATATTAAAGCAGATACACAGTAGAACTTTGTCGAGATATAGAAATTGAAAGAAATGTAGAAACTGATATATTCACAAAAAGAGCAGATGATGGAAGAATTGAATTTCATGGAATTGTGAAATTTTACAATAATGAGGATTGGGAAATATCTGCAGCTCGTGAAAATGAGAAATATCTGCAGATAGAGAACATGGTAGAACTTGTTCAAACGGATAGCAATTGACATTTCGGTAGATAGGGAAAGCCAGTTTATCGGATAATGAAGCCTACAGAAATATTGAAGTTAGCGTGAATGCAGAGAATCTGGAAATCTGCAGAATTTGAGTAATTGCAAGAAATTGAGTAGTTTCTTCATGCAGAGAACCAGTTTTGCTGAAAAAGAGAGAACTGGAGAAGTTCAATATCGAGATGAACGATTAGCAGCTGGAATTGCGGACTTGTTCCTAATAGAGACATTAATACATGTAGAGAGTAGAAATAAGTAGAGATATAGAAATTGATGGAAAGGTAGAAACCTAGACACTCAGAGAAGGATTAGCATCTGCAAGAAGTGGAGTTCATGGAATTGGGAGATTTTGCAATTATACAGAAAAAGAAATATCTGCAGATAAAGAAAATGGTAGAACTTGTCCAAACGGATAGCAAATCACATTTTGGTAGATAGGGAAAGCCAGTTTATTGGAAACTGAAGCCTACAGGAATATTGAAGTTAGCGTGAATGCAGAGAATCTGGTAATCTGCAGAATTTGAGTAATTGGAAGAAATTGAGATGTTCCATAATTCAGGTTTGATGAAAAGGAGAGAAATAGAGAAGTTGAAGTTTGATGTGAACAATGAGCAGCTGCCAACGCAGAGATTCTACGACATAGAGATATTAAAGCATATACACAGTAGAACTTTGTCGAGATATCGAAATTGAAAGAAATGTAGAAACTGATACATTCAGAGAGTGAGCAGATGATGCAAGCATTGAACTTCATGGAATTGTGAGATTTTACAATAAGAGGAGTGGGAAATATCTGCAGCTGGACAAAATGTTAGAAGTACATCAATAGCTCGAAATAGACATTTTGCCTAATGGAGAAAGCTAGATTTGCAGCTTGTCTGCAATCACGACAACTTCAATTCATATTGACAGATCAGATTAGTAGAGATATAGAAATTGATAATAATGTATAATCCTGTACAGATTTAGAAGGAGTTGCATCTACAAGCAATGAATTTCTTGGAATTGGGCGTTTTTGCAATTATACAGAATGATAAATATCTGCAGATAGACAGAATGTTAGAACTTGTTCAAACGGATAGCAGTTGACATTTTGGTACACAGGGAAAGCCAGTTTTGCGGTGGGTAAAGCCTAGAGAGATATTGAAGTTAGCGTGAATGCAGTTAATCTGGAAATCTGCAGAATTGGAGTAATTGCTGGCAATTGAGTAGTTTCTTCATGCAGAGAACCAGTTTTGCTGAAAAAGAGAGAACTGGAGAAGTTCAATATCGAGATGAACGATGAGCAGCTGGAAATGCAGATTTGTTTCTATTATAGACATTAATACATTTGGAGAGTAGAAATGAGTAGAAATATAGAAATTGATGGAAATGTAGAAAGCTAGACTTCAGAGTAGGATTAGCATCTGCAAGAAGTGGATTTCATGGAATTGGGAGATTTTGCACTTATACAGAATGAGAAATATCTACAGATAGAGAAAAGGTTAGAACTTGTTCAACTGACATTTTGGAAGATAGAGAAAGTTAGTTTTGCCGAAATTGACACAAACGGAGATATTGATGTTAGCTTGAAAGCGGAGATCTGGTAATGTGCAGCATTTGAGTATTTGGAAAAAATTGAGCTGTTCCATAATTCAGAGAACCGAGTTTGCTGAAAAGGAGAAGTTGAAATTGGATGTGAATGATGAGCAGCTGCCAAGGCAGGTATTCTAAGAAATAGAGATATTAAAGCATATACACAATAGAACTTTGTCGAGATATAGAAATTGAATGAAATGTAGAAACTGATAGATTCAGAGAAAGAGCAGATGATGCAAGCATTGAATTTCATGGAATTGTGAAATTTTACAATAATGAGGATTGGGAAATATCTGCAGCTCGTGAAAATGAGAAATATCTGCAGATAGAGAACATGGTAGAACTTGTTCAAACGGATAGCAATTGACATTCCGGTAGATAGGGAAAGCCAGTTTATCGGATAATAAGAGGAGTGGGAAATATCTGCAGCAGGAGAAAATGCTAGAAGTACATCAATGGCTCGAAATAGACATTTTGCCTAATGCAGAAAGCTGGATATGCAGCTTGTCTGCAATCATGACAACTTCAATACATATTGACAGATCAGATTAGTAGAGATATAGAAATTGATAATAATGTAGAATCCTGTACAGCAATAGAAGGAGTTATTTCATGGAATTGGGTGTTTTTGCAATTATGCAGAATGAGAAATAGCTGCAGATAGAGAATTTGGTAGAAGTTGTTTAAAGCTCAGCAGTTGACATTTTGGCACATATGGAAAAGCAGTTCATCGGAAAATGAAGCCTACAGAGATTATGAAGTTAGCGTGAATGCAGTTAATCTGGAAATCTGCAGAATTTGAGTAATTGCTGGAAATTGAGTAGTTTCTTCATGCAGAGAACCAGTTTTGCTGAAAAAGAGAGAACTGGAGAAGTTCAATATCGAGATGAACGATGAGCAGCTGGAAATGCAAGCTTGTTCCTAATTTAGATATTAATACATGTAGAGAGTAGAAATTGGTAGAAATACAGAAATTGATGGAAATGTAGAAAGCTAGACTTCAGAGCAGGATTAACATCTGCAAGAAGTGGATTTCATGGAATTGGGAGATTTTGCACTTATACAGAATGAGAAATATCTACAGATAGAGAAATGCTTAGAACTTGTTCAATTGACATTTTGGGAGATAGAGAAAGTTAGTTTTGCCGAAATTGACACAAATGGAGCTATTGATGTTAGCTTGAATGCGGAGATCTGGTAATCTGCAGCAATTGAGTAATTGGAAAAAATTGATCTGTTCCGTAATTGAGAGAACCAGATTTGCTGAAAAGGAGAGAAATGGAGAAGTTGAAGTTTGATGTGAATGATGAGCAGCTGGCAATGCAAGGATTCTATGTAATAGAGATATTAAATCATATAGACATTAGAACTTTGCCGAGATATAGAAATTGAATGAAATGTAGAAACTGATAGATTCAGAGAAAGAGCAGATGATGCAAGCATTGAATTTCATCGAATTGTGAAATTTTACAATAATGAGGAGTTGAAAATATCTGCAGCTGGAGAAAATGCTAGAAGTACATCAATGGGTCGAAATAGTCATTTTGCCTAATGGAGAAAACTAGATTTTGCAGTTATTCTGCAATCACGACAAATTCAATACATGTTGACAGATCAGGTTAGTAGAGATATAGAAATTGATAATAATGTAGAATCCTATACAGCTATAGAAGGGGTTGCATCTACAAGCAATGAATTTCTTGGAATTGGGCGTTTTTGCTAGTATGCAGAATGAGTAATATCTGCAGATAGACAAAATGTTACAACTTGTCAAACGGATAGCAATTGACATTTCGATAGACAGGGAAAGCCAGTTTGGCTGAAAGTAAAGCCTACAGAGATATTGAAGTTAGCGCGAATGCAGTTAATCTGGAAATCTGCAGATTTGAGTAATTGCTAGAAATTGAGTAGTTTCTTCATGCAGAGAACCAGTTTTGCTGAAAAAGAGAGAACTGGAGAAGTTCAATATCGAGATGAACGATGAGCAGCTGGAAATGCAGGCTTGTTCCTAATTTAGATATTAATACATGTAGAGAGTAGAAATTGGTAGAAATACAGAAATTCATGGAAATGTAGAAAGCTAGACTTCAGAGTAGGATTAGCATCTGCAAGAAATGGATTTCATGAAATTGGGAGATTTTGCATTTATACAGAATGAGAAATATCTACAGATAGAGAAAAGGTTAGAACTTGTTCAATTGACATTTTGGAAGATAGAGAAAGTTAGTTTTGCCGAAATTGACACAAACGGAGATATTGATTTTAGCTTGAATGCGGAGATCTGGTAATGTGCAGCATTTGAGTAATTGGAAAAAATTGAGCTGTTCAATAATTCAGAGAACCGAATTTGCTGAAAAGGAGTGAAATGGAGAAGTTGAAGTTTGATGTGAATGATGAGCAGCTGGCAAGGCAGGTATTCTATGAAATAGAGATATTAAAGCATATACACAATAGAACTTTGTCGAGATATAGAAATTGAAAGAAATGTAGAAACTGATAGATTCAGAGAAAGAGCAGATGATGCAAGCATTGAATTTCATGGAATTGTGAAATTTTACAATAATGAGGAGTGGGAAATATCTGCAGCTGGAGAAAATGCTACAAGTACATCAATGGCTCGAAATACCCATTTTGCCTAATGGAGAAAGCTGGATATGCAGATCGTCTGCAATCACGACAACTTCAATACATATTGACAGATCAGATTAGTAGAGATATAGAAATTGATAATAATGTAGAATCCTATACAGCTATAGAAGGAGTTGCATCTACAAGCAATGAATTTCTTGGAATTGGGCGTTGTTAATTATGCAGAATGAGAAATATCTGCAGATAGACAAAATGTTACAACTTTTTCAAACCGATAGCAATTGACGTTTTGGTTGACTGGAAAAGCCAATTTGGCAGAAAGTAAAGCCTACAGAGATATTGAAGTTAGCGTGAATGCAGCTAATCTGGAAATCTGCAGAATTTGAGTAATTGCTGGAAATTGAGTAGTTTCTTCATGCAGAGAACCAGTTTTGCTGAAAAAGAGAGAACTGGAGAAGTTCAATATCGAGATGAATGATGAGCAGCTGGAATTGCAGACTTGTTCCTAATTTAGACATTAATACATGTAGAGAGTAGAAATTGGTAGTAATATAGAAATTGATGGAAATTTAGAAAGCTAGACTTCAGAGTAGGATTAGCATCTGCAAGAAGTAGATTTCATGGAATTGGGAGATTTTGCACTTATACAGAATGAGAAATATCTACAGATAGAGAAAACCTTAGAACTTGTTCAATTGACATTTTGGTAGATAGAGAAAGTTCGCTTTGCCGAAATTGACACAAACGGAGATATTGATGTTAGCTTGAATGCGGAGACCTGGTAATGTGCAGCATTTGAGTAATTGGAAAAAATTGAGCTGTTCCATAATTCAGAGAACCAGATTTGCTGAAAAGGAGAGAAATGGAGAAATTGAAGTTTGGTGTGAATGATGAGCAGCTGGCAATGCAAGGATTCTATGAAATAGAGATATTAAAGCATATACACAGTAGAAATTTGCCGAGATATACAAATTGAATGAAATGTAGAAACTGATAGATTCAGAGAAAGAGCAGATGATACAAGTATTGAATTTCATGGAATTGTGAAATTTTACAATATTGAGGAGTGGGAAATATCTGCAGCTGGAGAAAATGCTAGAAGTACATCAATGGCTCGAAATTGACATTTTGCCTAATGGAGAAAGCTAGATTTGCAGTTTTTCTGCGATCACGACAACTTCAATACATGTTGACAGATCAGATTAGTAGAGATATAGAAATTGATAATAATGTAGAATCCTATACAGCTATAGAAGGAGTTGCATCTACAAGCAATGAATTTCTTGGAATTGGGTGCTTTTGATATTATGCAGAATGAGAAATATCTGCAGATAGACAAAATGTTTCAACTTGTTCAAACAGATAGCAATTGACATTTTGGTAGACAGGGATAGCCAGTTTGGAAAGCCAGTTTGGCTGAAAGTAAAGCCTACTGAGATATTGAAGTTAGCGTGAATGCAGTTAATCTGGAAATCTGCAGAATTTGTGTAATTGCTGGAAATTGAATAGTTTCTTCATTCTGAGAACCAATTTTGTTCAAAAATAGAGAACTGGAGAAGTTCAATATCGCGATGAACAATGAGTAACTTGAAATGCAGACTTGTTCCTAATTTAGACATTAATACATGTAGAGAGTAGAAATTGGTAGAAATATAGAAATTGATGGAAATTTAGAAAGCTAGACTTCAGAGTAGGATTAGCATCTGCAGGAACTGAATTTCATAGAATTGGGAGACTCTGCACTTATACAGAATGAGAAATATCTACAGATAGAGAAAAGGTTACAACTTGTTCAATTGACATTTTGGTAGATAGAGAAAGTTAGTTTTGCTGAAATTGACACAAACGGAGATATTGATGTTAGCTTGAATGCGGAGTTCTGGTAATCTGCAGCATTTGAGTGATTGGAAGAAATGGAGCTGTTCCGTTATTCAGAGAACCAGATTTGCTGAAAAGGAGACAAATGGAGAAGTTGAAGTTTGATGTGAATGATGAGCAGCTGGCAATGCAAGGCTTCTATGAAATACAGACATTAAAGCATATACACAGTAGAACGTTGCCGAGATATAGAAATTGAATGAAATGTAGAAACTCATAGATTCAGAAAAAGAGCAGATGATGCAATTATTGAATTCCATGGAATTGTGAAATTTTACAATAATGAGGAGTGGGAAATATCTGCAGTTGGAGAAAATGCTAGAAGTACATCAATGGCTCGAAATAGGCATTTTGCCTAATGGATAAAGCTAGATTTGCAGTTTTTCTGCAATCACGACTACTTCAATACATGTTGATAGATCAGATTTGTAGAGATATAGAAATTGATAATAATGTAGAATCCTATACAGCTATAGACGGAGTTGCATCTACAAGCAATGTATTTCTTGGAATTTGGCGTTTTAGCTATTATGCAGAATGAGAAATATCTGCAGATAGACAAAATGTTACAAGTTGTTCAAACGGATAGCAATTGACATTGTGGTAGACAGGGGAAGCCAGTTTGGCAGAAAGTAAAGCCTACAGAGATATTGAAGATAGCGTGAATGCAGCTAATCTGGAAATCTGCAGAATTTGAGTAATTGCTGGAAATTGAGTAGTTTCTTCATGCAGAAAACCAGTTTTGCTGAAAAAGAGAGAACTGGAGAAGTTCAATATCGAGATGAATGATGAGCAGCTGGAATTGCAGACTTGTTCCTAATTTTGACATTAATACATGTAGAGAGTAGAAATTGGTAGAAATATAGAAATTGATGGAAATTTAGAAAGCTAGACTTCAGAGTAGGATTAGCATCTGCAAGAAGTGGATTTCATGGAATTGGGAGATTTTGCACTTATACAGAATGAGAAATATCTACGGATAGAGAAAAGGTTACAACTTGTTCAATTGACATTTTGGAAGATAGAGAAAGTTCGATTTGCTGAAATTGACACAAACGGAGATATTGATGTTAGCTTGAATGCGGAGATCTGGTAATCTACAGCATTTGAGTAATTGGAAAAAATTGAACTGTTCCGTAATGCAGAGAACCACATTTGCTGAAAAGGAGAGAAATGGAGAAGTTGACGTTTGATGAGAATGCTGAGCAGCTGGAAATGCAGGCATTCTATGAAATAGAGATATTACAGCATATACACAGTAGAACTTTGCCGAGATATACAAATTGAATGAAATGTAGAAACTGATAGATTCAGAGAAAGAGAAGTTGATGCAAGCATTGAATTTCAAGGAATTGTGAAATTTTACAATAATGAGGAGTGGGAAATATCTGCAGCTGGAGAAAATGCTAGAAGTACATCAATGGGTCGAAATAGACATTTTGCCTAATGGAGAAAGCTAGATTTGCAGCTTCTCTGCAATCACGACAACTTTAAAACATGTTGACAGATCATATTAGTAGAGATATAGAAATTGATAATAATGTAGAATCCTATACAGCTGTAGAAGGTATTACATCTACAAGCAACGAATTTCTTTGAACTGGGCGTTTTTGCAATTATGCAGAATGAGAAACATCTAAAGATAGAGAAAACCTTAGAACTTGTTCAGTTGACATTTTGGTAGATAGAGAAAGTTAGTTTTGCCGAAATTGACACAAACGGAGATATTGATGTTAGCTTGAATGCGGAGATCTGGTAATCAGCAGCATTTGAGTAACTGGAAGAAATTGAGCTGTTCCGTAATTCAGATAACCAGATTTGCTGAAAAGTAGAGAAATGGAGAAGCTGAAGTTTGATGAGAATGCTGAGCAGCTGGAAATGCAATCATTCTGTGAAATAGAGATATTAAAGCATATACACAGTAGAACTTTGCATAGATATACAAATTGAATGAAATGTAGAAACTGATAGATTCAGACAAAGAGCAGTTGATGCAAGCATTGAATTTCAAGGAATTGTGAAATTTTACAATAATGAGGAGTGGGAAATATCTGCAGCTGGAGACAATGCTAGAAGTACATCAATGGCTCGAAATGGACATTTTAACTAATGGAGAAAGCTAGATTTGCAGCTTTTCTGCAATCACGACAACTTCAATACATGTTGACAGATCATATTAGTGGAGATATAGAAATTGATAATAATGTAGAATCCTATACAGCTATAGAAGGTGTTGCATCTACAAGCAACGAATTTCTTGGAATTGGGCGTTTTTGCAATTATGCAGAATGAGAAATATCTGCAAATAGACAAAATGTTAGAACTTGTTCAAACGGATAGCAATTGACATTTAAGCAGACAGGGAAAGCCAGTTTTGCGTAAAGTGAAGCCTGCAGTGATATTGAAGTTAGCGTGAATGCAGTTAACCTGGACATCAGCAGAATTAGAGTAATTGCTGGAAATTGAGTAGTTTCTTCATGCAGAGAACCAATTTTGCTGAAAAGGAGAGATCTGGAGAAGTTCAATATCGAGATGAACGATGAGCAGCTGGAAATGC
Source organism: Cetorhinus maximus (assembly GCF_964194155.1). NCBI lineage: Eukaryota > Metazoa > Chordata > Chondrichthyes > Lamniformes > Cetorhinidae > Cetorhinus > Cetorhinus maximus. The sequence goes on from NC_135885.1 coordinate 109,491,643, forward strand.
AGACTTGTTCCTAATTTAGACATTAATACATGTAGAGAGTAGAAATTTGTAGAAATATAGAAATTGATGAAAATGTAGAAAGCTAGACTTCAGAGTAGGATTAGCATCTGCAAGAGGTGAATTTCATGGAATTGGGAGATTTTGCACTTATACAGAATGAGAAATATATACAGATAGAGAAAACCTTAGAACTTGTTCAGTTGACATTTTGGGAGGTAGAGAAAGTTAGTTTTGCAGAAATTGACACAAACGGAGATATTGATGTTAGCTTGAATGCGGAGATCTGGTAATCTGCAGCATTTGAGTAATTGGAAGAAATTGAGCTGTTCCGTAATTCAGAGAAGCAGATTTGCTGAAAAGTAGAGAAATGGAGAAGCTGAAGTTTGATGAGAATGCTGAGCAGCTGGAAATGCAAGGATTCTATGAAATAGAGATATTAAAGCATATACACAGTAGAACTTTGCCGAGATCTACTAATTCAATGAAATGTAGAAACTGATTGATTCAGAGAAAGAGCAGTTGATGCAAGCATTGAATTTCATGGAATTGTGAAATTTTACAATAATGAGGAGTAGGAAATATCTGCAGCCTGCGAAAATGCTAGAAGTACATCAATGGCTCGAAATAGACATTTTGCCTAATGGAGAAAGCTAGATTTGCAGCTTTTCTGCAATCACCACAACTTCAATACATGTTGACAGATCATATTAGTGGAGATATAGAAATTAATAATAATGTAGAATCCTATACAGCTATAGAAGGTGTTGCATCTACAAGCAACGAATTTCTTGGAATTGGGCGTTTTTGCAATTATGCAGAATGAGAAATATCTGCAGATAGACAAAATGTTAGAACTTGTTCAAACGGATAGCAAATGACATTGAAGTAGACAGGGAAAGCCAGTTTTGCGTAAAGTGAAGCCTGCAGTGATATTGAAGTTAGCGTGAATGCAGTTAACCTGGACATCAGCAGAATTTGAGTAATTGCTGGAAATTGAGTAGTTTCTTCATGCAGAGAACCAATTTTGCTGAAAAGGAGAGATCTGGAGAAGTTCAATATCGAGATGAACGATGAGCAGCTGGAAATGCAGACTTGTTCCTAATTTAGACATTAATACATGTAGAGAGTAGAAATTGGTAGAAATATAGAAATTGATGAAAATGTATAAAGCTAGACTTCAGAGTAGGATTAGCATCTGCAAGAAGTGAATTTCAAGGATTTGGGAAATTTTGCACTTATACAGAATGAGAAATATCTAAAGATAGAGAAAACCTTAGAACTTGTTCAATTGACATTTTGGTAGATAGAGAAAGTTAGTTTTGCCGAAATTTACACAAACGGAGATATTGATGTTAGCTTGAATGCGGAGATCTGGTAATCTGCAGCATTTGAGTAATTGGTAAAAAATTGAGCTGTTCCGTAATTCAGATAACCAGGTTTGCTGAAAAGGAGAGAAATGGAGAAGCTGAAGTTTGATGAGAATGCTGAGCAGCTGGAAATGCAGTCATTCTATCAAATAGAGATATTAAAGCTTATGCACAGTAGAACTTTGCATAGATATAAAAATTGAATGAAATGTAGAAACTGATTGATTCAGAGAAAGAGCAGTTGATGCAAGCATTGAATTTCATGGAATTGTGAAATTTTACAATAATGAGGAGTGAGAAATATTTGCAGCTGGAGAAAATGCTAGAAGTACATCAAGGCTCGAAATAGACATTTTGCCTAATGGAGAAAGCTTCATTTGCATCTTTTCTGCAATCACGACAACTTCAATACGTGTTGACTGATCATATTAGTACAGATATAGAAATTGAAAATAATGTAGATACTATACAGCTGTAAAAGGTTTTGCATCAACAAGCAACGAATTTCATGGAATTGGGCGTTTTTGCAATTATGCAGAATGAGAAATATCTGCAGATAGACAAAATATTAGAACTTTTTCAAACGGATATCATTTGACATTTTGGTAGACAGGGAAAGCCAGTTTTGCGGAAAGTGAAGCCTACAGAGATATTGAAGTTGGCATGAATGCAGTTAATCTGGCAATCTGCAGAATTTGAGTATTTGCTGGAAACTGAGTAGTTTCTTCAAGCAGAGAACCAATTTTGCTGAAAAGGAGAGATCTGGAGAAGTTCAATATCGAGATGAACGATGAGCAGCTGGAAATGCAGACTTGTTCCTAATTTAGACATTAATACATGTAGAGAGTAGAAATTTGTAGAAATATAGAAATTGATGAAAATGTAGAAAGCTAGACTTCAGAGTAGGACTAGCATCTGCAAGAGGTGAATTTCATGGAATTGGGAGATTTTGCACTTATACAGAATGAGAAATATATACAGATAGAGAAAACCTTAGAACTTGTTCAGTTGACATTTTGGGAGGTAGAGAAAGTTAGTTTTGCAGAAATTGACACAAACGGAGATATTGATGTTAGCTTGAATGCGGAGATCTGGTAATCTGCAGCATTTGAGTAATTGGAAGAAATTGAGCTGTTCCGTAATTCAGAGAAGCAGATTTGCTGAAAAGTAGAGAAATGGAGAAGCTGAAGTTTGATGAGAATGCTGAGCAGCTGGAAATGCAAGGATTCTATGAAATAGAGATATTAAAGCATATACACAGTAGAACTTTGCCGAGATCTACTAATTCAATGAAATGTAGAAACTGATATATTCAGAGAAAGAGCAGTTGATGCAAGCATTGAATTTCATGGAATTGTGAAATTTTACAATAATGAGGAGTAGGAAATATCTGCAGCCTGCGAAAATGCTAGAAGTACATCAATGGCTCGAAATAGACATTTTGCCTAATGGAGAAAGCTAGATTTGCAGCTTTTCTGCAATCACCACAACTTCAATACATGTTGACAGATCATATTAGTGGAGATATAGAAATTAATAATAATGTAGAATCCTATACAGCTATAGAAGGTGTTGCATCTACAAGCAACGAATTTCTTGGAATTGGGCGTTTTTGCAATTATGCAGAATGAGAAATATCTGCAGATAGACAAAATGTTAGAACTTGTTCAAACGGATAGCAAATGACATTGAAGTAGACAGGGAAAGCCAGTTTTGCGTAAAGTGAAGCCTGCAGTGATATTGAAGTTAGCGTGAATGCAGTTAACCTGGACATCAGCAGAATTTGAGTAATTGCTGGAAATTGAGTAGTTTCTTCATGCAGAGAACCAATTTTGCTGAAAAGGAGAGATCTGGAGAAGTTCAATATCGAGATGAACGATGAGCAGCTGGAAATGCAGACTTGTTCCTAATTTAGACATTAATACATGTAGAGAGTAGAAATTGGTAGAAATATAGAAATTGATGAAAATGTATAAAGCTAGACTTCAGAGTAGGATTAGCATCTGCAAGAAGTGAATTTCAAGGATTTGGGAGATTTTGAAATTATACAGAATGAGAAATATCTAAAGATAGAGAAAACCTTAGAACTTGTTCAATTGACATTTTGGTAGATAGGGAAAGTTAGTTTTGCCGAAATTTACACAAACGGACATATTGATGTTAGCTTGAATGCGGAGATCTGGTAATCTGCAGCATTTGAGTAACTGCTAAAATTTGAGCTGTTCCGTAATTCAGATAACCAGATTTGCTGAAAAGGAGAGAAATGGAGAAGCTGAAGTTTGATGAGAATGCTGAGCAGCTGGAAATGCAGTCATTCTATCAAATAGAGATATTAAAGCATATACACAGTAGAACTTTGCATAGATATAAAAATTGAATGAAATGTAGAAACTGATTGATTCAGAGAAAGAGCAGTTGATGCAAGCATTGAATTTCATGGAATTGTGAAATTTTACAATAATGAGGAGTGAGAAATATCTGCAGCTGGAGAAAATGCTAGAAGTACATCAAGGCTCGAAATAGACATTTTGCCTAATGGAGAAAGCTTCATTTGCATCTTTTCTGCAATCACGACAACTTCAATACGTGTTGACTGATCATATTAGTACAGATATAGAAATTGAAAATAATGTAGAATCCTATACAGCTATAAAAGGTTTTGCATCAACAAGCAACGAATTTCATGGAATTGGGCGTTTTTGCAATTATGCAGAATGAAAAATATCTGCAGATAGACAAAATATTAGAACTTTTTCAAACGGAAAGCAATTGACATTTTGGTAGACAGGGAAAGCCAGTTTTGCGGAAAGTGAAGCCTACAGAGATATTGAAGTTAGCATGAATGCAGTAAATCTGGCAATCTGCAGAATTTGAGTATTTGCTGGAAACTGAGTAGTTTCTTCATGCAGAGAACCAATTTTGCTGAAAAGGAGAGATCTGGAGAAGTTCAATATCGAGATGAACGATGAGCAGCTGGAAATGCAGACTTGTTCCTAATTTAGACATTAATACATGTAGAGAGTAGAAATTGGTAGAAATATAGAAATTGATGAAAATGTAGAAAGCTAGACTTCAGAGTAGGACTAGCATCTGCAAGAGGTGAATTTCATGGAATTGGGAGATTTTGCAGTTATACAGAATGAGAAATATATACAGATAGAGAAATGCTTAGAACTTGTTCAGTTGACATTTTGGGAGGTAGAGAAAGTTAGTTTTGCAGAAATTGACACAAACGGAGATATTGATGTTAGCTTAAATGCGGAGATGTCGTAATCTGCAGCATTTGAGTAATTGGAAGAAATTGAGCTGTTCCGTAATTCAGAGAAGCAGATTTGCTGAAAAGTAGAGAAATGGAGAAGCTGAAGTTTGATGAGAATGCTGAGCAGCTGGAAATGCAAGGATTCTATGAAATAGAGATATTAAAGCATATACACAGTAGAACTTTGCCGAGATCTACTAATTCAATGAAATGTAGAAACTGATATATTCAGAGAAAGAGCAGTTGATGCAAGCATTGAATTTCATGGAATTGTGAAATTTTACAATACTGAGGAGTAGGAAATATCTGCAGCCTGAGAAAATGCTAGAAGTACATCAATGGCTCGAAATAGACATTTTGCCTAATGGAGAAAGCTAGATTTGCAGCTTTTCTGCAATCACCACAGCTTCAATACATGTTGACAGATCATATTAGTGGAGATATAGAAATTGATAATAATGTAGAATCCTATACAGCTATAGAAGGTGTTGCATCTACAAGCAACGAATTTCTTGGAATTGGGCGTTTTTGCAATTATGCAGAATGAGAAATATCTGCAGATAGACAAAATGTTAGAACTTGTTCAAACGGATAGCAATTGACATTGAAGTAGACAGGGAAAGCCTGTTTTGCGTAAAGTGAAGCCTGCAGTGATATTGAAGTTAGCGTGAATGCAGTTAACCTGGACATCAGCAGAATTAGAGTAATTGCTGGAAATTGAGTAGTTTCTTCATGCAGAGAACCAATTTTGCTGAAAAGGAGAGATCTGGAGAAGTTCAATATCGAGATGAACGATGAGCAGCTGGAAATGCAGACTTGTTCCTAATTTAGACATTAATACATGTAGAGAGTAGAAATTGTTAGAAATATAGAAATTGATGAAAATGTATAAAGCTAGACTTCAGAGTAGGATTAGCATCTGCAAGAAGTGAATTTCAAGGATTTGGGAGATTTTGAAATTATACAGAACGAGAAATATCTAAAGATAGAGAAAACCTTAGAACTTGTTCAATTGACATTTTCGTAGATAGGGAAAGTTAGTTTTGCCGAAATTTACACAAACGGAGATATTGATGTTAGCTTGAATGCGGAGATGTCGTAATCTGCAGCATTTGAGTAATTGGTAAAAATTGAGCTGTTCCGTAATTCAGATAACCAGATTTGCTGAAAAGGAGAGAAATGGAGAAGTTGAAGTTTGATGAGAATGCTGAGCAGCTGGAAATGCAGGCATTCTATAAAATAGAGATATTAAAGTATATACACAGTAGAACTTTGCCGAGATCTACTAATTCAATGAAATGTAGAAACTGATAGATTCAGAGAAAGAGCAGTTGATGCAAACATTGAATTTCATGGAATTGTGAAATTTTACAATAATGAGGAGTGAGAAATATCTGCAGCCTGCGAAAATGCTAGAAGTACATCAATGGCTCGAAATAGACATTTTGCCTAATGGAGAAAGCTAGATTTGCAGCTTTTCTGCAATCACCACAACTTCAATACATGTTGACAGATCATATTAGTGGAGATATAGAAATTGATAATAACGTAGAACCCTATACAGCTATAGAAGGTGTTGCATCTACAAGCAACGAATTTCTTGGAATTGGGCGTTTTTGCAATTATGCAGAATGAGAAATATCTGCAGATAGACAAAATGTTAGAACTTGTTCAAACGGATAGCAATTGACATTGAAGTAGACAGGGAAAGCCAGTTTTGCGTAAAGTGAAGCCTGCAGTGATATTGAAGTTAGCGTGAATGCAGTTAACCTGGACATCAGCAGAATTTGAGTAATTGTTGGAAATTGAGTAGTTTCTTCATGCAGAGAACCAATTTTGCTGAAAAGGAGAGATCTGGAGAAGTTCAATATCGAGATGAACGATGAGCAGCTGGAAATGCAGACTTGTTCCTAATTTAGACATTAATACATGTAGAGAGTAGAAATTGTTAGAAATATAGAAATTGATGAAAATGTATAAAGCTAGACTTCAGAGTAGGATTAGCATCTGCAAGAAGTGAATTTCAAGGATTTGGGAGATTTTGCACTTATACAGAATGAGAAATATCTAAAGATAGAGAACACCTTAGAACTTGTTCAGTTGTCATTTTGGTAGATAGAGAAAGTTAGTTTTGCCGAAATTGACACAAACGGAGATATTGATGTTAGCTTGAATGCGGAGATCTGGTAATCTGCAGCATTTGAGTAATTGGTAAAAATTGAGCTGTTCCGTAATTCAGATAACCAGATTTGCTGAAAAGGAGAGAAATGGAGAAGCTGAAGTTTGATGAGAATGCTGAGCAGCTGGAAATGCAGGCATTCTATAAAATAGAGATATTAAAGCATATACACAGTAGAACTTTGCATAGATATAAAAATTGAATGAAATGTAGAAACTGATTGGTTCAGAGAAAGAGCAGTTGATGCAAGCGCTGAATTTCATGGAATTGTGAAATTTTACAATAATGAGGAGTGGGAAATATCTGCAGCTGGAGAAAATGCTACAAGTACATCAATGGCTCGAAATATACATTTTGCCTAATGGAGAAAGCTAGATTTGCAGCTTTTCTGCAATCACCACAACTTTAATACATGTTGACATAATATATTAGTAGAGATTTAGAAATTGATAATAATGTAGAATCCTATACAGCTATAAAAGGTTTTGCATCTACAAGCAACGAATTTCTTGGAATTGGGCGTTTTTGCAATTATGCAGAATGAGAAATATCTGCAGATAGACAAAATGTTAGAACTTGTTCAAACGGATAGCATTTGACATTTTGGTAGACAGGGAAAGCCAGTTTTGCGGAAAGTGAAGCCTACAAAGATATTGAAGTTAGCGTGAATGCAGTTAATCTGGAAATCTGCAGAATTTGAGTAATTTCTAGAAACTGAGTAGTTTCTTCATGCAGAGAACCAGTTTTGCTGAAAAGGAGAGATCTTGAGAAGTTCAATATCGAGATGAACGATGTGCAGCTGGAAATGCAGACTTGTTCCTAATTTAGACATTAATACATTTAGAGAGTAGAAATTGGTAGAAATATAGAAATTGATGAAAATGTAGAAAGCTAAACTTCAGAGTAGGATTAGCATCTGCAAGAAGTGAATTTCATGGAATTGGGAGATATTGCACTTATACAGAATGAGAAATATATACAGATAGAGAAAACCTTAGAACTTGTTCAATTGACATTTTGGTAGATAGAGAAAGTTAGTTTTGCCGAAATTGACACAAACGGAGATATTGATGTTAGCTTAAATGCGGAGATCTGGTAATCTGCAGCATTAGAGTAATTGGAAGAAATTGAGCTGTTCCGTAATTCAGAGAACCACATTTGCTGAAAAGGAGAGAAATGGTGAAGTTGAAGTTTGATGAGAATGCTGAGCAGCTGGAAATACAGGCATTCTATGAAATAGAGATATTAAAGCATATACACAGTAGAACTTTGCATAGATAGACAGATTGAATGAAATGTAGAAACTGATAGGTTCAGAGAAAGAGCAGTTGATGCAAGCGCTGAATTTCATGGAATTGTGAAATTTTACAATAATGAGGAGTGGGAAATATCTGCAGCTGGAGAAAATGCTACAAGTACAACAATGGCTCGAAATAGACATTTTGCCTAATGCAGAAAGCAAGATTTGCAGCATTTCTGCAATCACCACAACTTCAATACATGTTGACAGATCATATTAGTAGAGATATAGAAATTGATAATAATGTAGAATCCTATACAGTAATACAAGGTGTTGCATCTACAAGCAACGAATTTCTTGGAATTGGGCGTTTTTGCAATTAGCAGAATGAGAAATATCTGCAGATAGACAACATGTTAGAACTTTTTCAAACGGATAGCATTTGACATTTTGGTAGACAGGGAAAGCCAGTTTTGCAGAAAGTAAAGCCTACAGAGATATTGAAGTTAGCGGGAATGCAGTTAATTTGGAAATCTGCAGAATTTGAGTAATTGCTGGAAACTGAGTATTTCCTTCATGCAGAGAACCAATTTTGCTGAAAAGGAGAGATCTGGAGAAGTTCAATATCGAAATGAACGATGAGCAGCTGGAAATGCAGACTTGTTCCTAATTTAGACATTAATACATGTAGAGAGTAGAAATTGGTAGAAATATAGAAATTGATGAAAATGTATAAAGCTAGACTTCAGAGTAGGATTAGCTTCTGCAAGAAGTGAATTTCAAGGATTTGGGAGATTTTGCACTTGTACAGAATGAGAAATATCTACAGATAGAGAAAACCTTAGAACTTGTTCAACTGACATTTTGGTACATAGAGAAAGTTAGTTTTGCCGAAATTGACACAAAGGGAGATATTGATGTTAGCTTGAATGCGGAGATCTGGTAATCTGCAGCATTTGAGTAATTGGTAAAAATTGAGCTGTTCCGTAATTCAGATAACCAGATTTGCTGAAAAGGAGAGTAATGGAGAAGCTGAAGTTTGATGAGAATGCTGAGCTGCTGGAAATGCAGGCATTCTCTGAAATAGCGTTATTAAAGCATATTCACAGTAGAACTTTGCATAGATATACAGATTGAATGAAATGTAGAAACTGATAGATTCAGAGAAAGAGCAGTTGATGCAAGCTCTGAATTTCATGGAATTGTGAAATTTTACAATAATGAGGAGTGGGAAATATCTGCAGCTGGAGAAAATGCTACAAGTACATCAATGGCTCGAAATAGACATTTTGCCTAATGGAGAAAGCTAGATTTGCAGCTTATCTGCAATCACCACAACTTTAATGCATGTTGACAGATCATATTAGTAGAGATATAGAAATTGATAATAATGTAGAATCCTATACAGCAATATAAGGTGTTGCATCTACAAGCAACGAATTTCTTGGAATTGGGCGTTTTTGCAATTAGCAGAATGAGAAATATCTGCAGATAGACAAAATGTTAGAACTTGTTCAAACGGATAGCATTTGAAATTTTGGTAACCAGGGAACGCCAGTTTTGCAGAAAGTAAAGCCTACAGAGATATTGAAGTTAGCGGGAATGCAGTTAATTTGGAAATCTGCAGAATTTGAGTAATTGCTGGAAACTGAGTAGTTTCTTCATGCAGAGAACCAATTTTGCTGAAAAGGAGAGATCTGGAGAAGTTCAATATCGAGATGAACGATGAGCAGCTGGAAATGCAGACTTGTTCCTAATTTAGACATTAATACATGTAGAGAGTAGAAATTGGTAGAAATATAGAAATTGATGAAAATGTAGAAAGCTAGACTTCAGAGTAGGATTAGCATCTGCAAGAAGTAAATTTCAAGGATTTGGGAGATTTTGCACTTATACAGAATGAGAAATATCTACAGATAGAGAAAACCTTAGAACTTGTTCAATTGACATTTTGGTACATAGAGAAAGTTAGTTTTGCCGAAATTGACACAAAGGGAGATATTTATGTTAGCTTGAATGCGGAGATCTGGTAATCTGCAGCATTTGAGTAATTGGAAGAAATTGAGCTGTTCCGTAATTCAGAGAACCAGATTTGCTGAAAAGGAGAGAAATGGAGAAGCTGAAGTTTGATGAGAATGCTGAGCAGTTGGAAATGCAGGCATTCAATGAAATAGCGTTATTAAAGCATATACACAGTAGAACTTTGCATAGATATACAGATTGAATGAAATGTAGAAACTGATAGATTCAGAGAAAGAGCAGTTGATGCAAGCGCTGAATTTCATGGAATTGTGAAATTTTACAATAATGAGGAATGGGAATTATCTGCAGCTGGAGAAAATGCTAGAAGTACATCAATGGCACGAAATAGACATTTTGCCTAATGCAGAAAGCAAGATTTGCAGCATTTCTGCAATCACCACAACTTCAATACATGTTGACAGATCATATTAGTAGAGATATAGAAATTGATAATAATGTAGAATCCTATACAGTAATATAAGGTGTTGCATCTACAAGCAACGAATTTCTTGGAATTGGGCGTTTTTGCAATTAGCAGAATGAGAAATATCTGCAGATAGACAACATGTTAGAACTTGTTCAAACGGATAGCATTTCAAATTTTGGCAGCCAGGAAACGCCAGTTTTGAGGAAAGTAAAGCCTACAGAGATATTGAAGTTAGCGGGAATGCAGTTAATCTGGAAATCTGAAGAATTTGAGTAATTGCTGGAAACTGAGTATTTTCTTCATGCAGAGAACCAATTTTGCTGAAAAGGAGAGATTTGGAGAAGTTCAATATCGAGATGAACGATGAGCAGCTGCAAATGCAGACATGTTCCTAATTTAGACATTATTACATGTAGAGAGTAGAAATTGGTAGAAATATAGAAATTGATGAAAATGTAGAAAGCTAGACTTCAGAGTAGGATTAGCATCTGCAAGTTGTAAATTTCAAGGATTTGGGAGATTTTGCACTTATACAGAATGAGAAATATCTACAGATAGAGAAAACCTTAGAACTTGTTCAATTGACATTTTGGGAGGTAGAGAAAGTTAGTTTTGCCGAAATTGACACAAAGGGAGATATTGATGTTAGCTTGAATGCGGAGATCTGGTAATCTGCAGCATTTGAGTAATTGGTAAAAATTGAGCTGTTCCGTAATTCAGATAACCACATTTGCTGAAAAGGAGAGAAATGGAGAAGCTGAAGTTTGATGAGAATGCTGAGCAGCTGGAAATGCAGGCATTCTATGAAATAGCGTTATTAAAGCATATACACAGTAGAACTTTGCATAGATATACAGATTGAATGAAATGTAGAAACTGATAGATTCAGAGAAAGAGCAGTTGATGCAAGCGCTGAATTTCATGGAATTGTGAAATTTAGCAATAATGAGGAGTGGGAAATATCTGCAGCTGGGGAAAATGCTACAAGTACATCAATGGCTCGAAATAGACATTTTGCCTAATGCAGAAAGCAAGATTTGCAGCTTTTCTGCAATCACCACAACTTCAATACATGTTGACAGATCATATTAGTAGAGATATAGAAATTGATAAGAATGTAGAATCCTATACAGCAATATAAGGTGTTGCATCTACAAGCAACGAATTTCTTGGAATTGGGCGTTTTTGCAATTAGCAGAATGAGAAATATCTGCAGATAGACAGCATGTTAGAACTTGTTCAAACGGATAACATTTGACATTTTGGTAGCCAAGGAAAGCCCGTTTTGCAGAAAGTAAAGCCTACAGAGATATTGAAGTTAGCGGGAATGCAGTTAACCTGGAAATCTGCAGAATTTGAGTAATTGCTGGAAACTGAGTAGTTTCTTCATGCAGAGAACCAATTTTGCTGAAAAGGAGAGATCTGGAGAAGTTCAATATTGAGATGAACGATGAGCAGCTGGAAATGCAGACATGTTCCTAATTTAGACATTAATACATGTAGAGAGTAGAAATTGGTAGGAATATAGAAATTGATGAAAATTTTGAAAGCTAGACTTCAGAGTAGGATTAGCTTCTGCAAGAAGTGAATTTCATGGAATTGGGAGATTTTGCCCTTATACAGAATGAGAAATATATACAGATAGAGAAAACCTTAGAACTTGTTCAATTGACATTTTGGTAGGTAGAGAAAGTTAGTTTTGCCGAAATTGACACAAAGGGAGATATTGATGTTAGCTTGAATGCGGAGATCTGGTAATCTGCAGCATTTGAGTAATTGGAAAAAATTGAACTGTTCTGTAATTCAGAGAACCACATTTGCAGAAAAGGAGAGAAATGGAGAAGTTGAAGTTTGATGAGAATGCTGAGCAGCTGGAAATGCAGGGATTCTATGAAATAGAGATATTAAAGCATATACACAGTAGAACTTTGCCGAGATATACAAATTGAATGAAATGTAGAAACTGATTGATTCAGAGAAAGAGAAGTTGATGCAAGCATTGAATTTCAAGGAATTGTGAAATTTTACAATAATGAGGAGTGGGAAATATCTGCAGCCTGAGAAAATGCTACAAGTACATCAATGGGTCGAAATAGACATTGTGCCTAATGGATAAAGCTAGATTTGCAGGTTTTCTGGAATCACGACAACTTTAATACATGTTGACAGATCATATTAGTAGAGATATAGACATTGATAATGATGTAGAATCCTATACAGCAATATAAGGTGTTGCATCGACAAGCAAAAATTTCTTGGAATTGGGCGTTTTTGCAATTAGCAGAATGAGAAATATCTGCAGATAGACAAAATGTTAGAACTTGTTCAAACGGATAGCATTTGACATTTTGGTAGCCGGAGAAAGCCAAGTTTTGCAGAAAGTAAAGACTACAGAGATATTGAAGTTAGCGGGAATGCAGTTAATCTGGAAATCTGAAGAATTTGAGTAATTGCTGGAAACTGAGTATTTTCTTCATGCAGAGAACCAATTTTGCTGAAAAGGAGAGATCTGGAGAAGTTCAATATCGAGATGAACGATGAGCAGCTGGAAATGCAGACTTGTTCCTAATTTAGACATTAATACATGTAGAGAGTGGAAATTGGTAGGAATATAGAAATTGATGAAAATGTAGAAAGCTAGACTTCAGAGTAGGATTAGCTTCCGCAAGAAGTGAATTTCATGGAATTGGGAGATTTTTCACTTATACAGAATGAGAAATATCTAAAGATAGAGAAAACCTTAGAACTTGTTCAACTACATTTTGGTAGATAGAGAATGTTAGTTTTGCCGAAATTGACACAAAGGGAGATATTGATGTTAGCTTGAATGCGGAGATCTGGTAATCTGCAGCATTTGAGTATTTGGAAAAAATTGAGCTGTTCCGTAATTCAGATAACCAGATTTGCTGAAAAGTAGAGAAATGGAGAAGCTGAAGTTTGATGAGAATGCTGAGCAGCTGCAAATGCAGTCATTCTATGAAATAGAGATATTAAAGCATATACACAGTAGAACTTTGCCGAGATCTACTAAATGAATCAAATTTAGAAACTGATAGATTCAGAGAAAGAGAAGTTGATGCAAGCATTGAATTTCAAGGAATTGTGAAATTTTACAATAATGAGGAGTGGGAAATATCTGCAGCTGGAGAAAATGCTACAAGTACATCAATGGCTCGAAATAGACATTTTGCCTAATGGAGAATGCTTCATTTGCATCTTGTCTGCAATCACGACAACTTCAATACGTGTTGACTGATCATATTAGTAGAGATATAGAAATTGAAAATCATGTAGAATCTTGTACAGCTATAGAAGGTTTTGCATCAACAAGCAACGAATTTCTTGGAACTGGGCGTTTTTGCAATTATGCAGAATGAGAAATATCTGCAGATAGACAAAATGTTAGAACTTGTTCAAACGGATAGCAATTGACATTTTGGTGGACAGGGAAAGCAAGTTTTGCGTCAGGTGAAGCCTACAGAGAAATTGAAGTTAGCGTGAATGTAGTTAACCTGGAAATCAGTGGAATTTGAGTAATTGCTGGAAATTGAGTAGTTTCTTCATGCAGAGAACCAATTTTGCTGGAAAGGAGAGAACTGGAGAAGTTCAATATCGAGATGAACAATGAGCAGCTGGAAATGCAGACTTGTTCCTAATTTAGACATTAATACATGTAGAGAGTAGAAATTGGTAGAAATATAGAAATTGATGGAAATGTAGAAAGCTAGACTACAGAGTACGATTAGCATCTGCAAGAAGTGAATTTCATGGAATTGGAAGATTTTGCACTTATACAGAATGAGAAATATCTAAGATAGAGAAAACCTTAGAACTTGTTCAATTGACATTTTGGTAGATAGAGAAAGTTAGTTTTGCAGAAATTGACACAAACGGAGACATTGATGTTAGCTTAAATGCGGAGATGTCGTAATCTGCAGCATTTGAGTAATTGGAAGAAATTGAGCTGTTCCGTAATTCAAAGAACCAGATATGCTGAAAAGGAGAGAAATGGAGAAGTTGAAGTTTGATGAGAATGCTGAGCAGCTGGAAATGCAGGCATTCTATGAAATAGAGATATTAAAGCATATACACAGTACAACTTTGCCGAGATCTACTAATTGAATGAAATTTAGAAACTGATTGATTCAGAGAAAGAGCAGTTGATGCAAGCATTGAATTTCATGGAATTGTGAAATTTTACAATAATGAGGAGTAGGAAATATCTGCAGCCTGAGAAAATGCTAGAAGTACATCAATGCCTCGAAATTGACATTTTGCCTAATGGAGAAACCTAGATTTGAAGCTTTTCTGCAATCACGACAACTTCAATACATGTTGACAGATCATATTAGTGGAGATATAGAAATTGAAAATAATGTAGAATCCTATCCAGCTATAGAAGGTGTAGCATCTAAAAGCAACGAATTTCTTGCAATTGGGCGTTTTTGCAATTATGCAGAATGAGAAATATCTGCAGATAGTCAAAATGTTAGGACTTGTCCAAACGGATAGCAATTGACATTTTGGTAGACAGGGAAAACCAGTTTTGCGGAAAGTGAAGCCTACAGCGATATTGAAGTTAGCGTGAATGCAGTTAACCTGGAAATCAGCAGAATTTGAGTAATTGCTGGAAATTGAGTAGTTTCTTCATGCAGAGAACCAGTTTTGCTGAAAAAGAGAGAACTGGAGAAGTTCAATATCGAGATGAACGATGAGCAGCTGGAAATGCAGACTTGTTCCTAATTTAGACATTAATACATGTAGAGAGTAGAAATTGGTAGAAATATAGAAATTGATTAAAATGTAGAAAGCTCGACTTCAGAGTAGGATTAGCATCTGCAAAAAGTGAATTTCATGGAATTAGGAGATTTTGCACTTATACAGAATGAGAAATATACACAGATAGAGAAAACCTTAGAACTTGTTCAATTGACATTTTGGGAGGTAGAGAAAGTTAGTTTTGCTGAAATTGAGACAAACGGAGATATTGATGTTAGCTTGAATGCGGAGATCTGGTAATCTGCAGCATTTGAGTAATTGGAAAAAATTGAACTGTTCCGTAATGCAGAGAACCAGATTTGCTGAAAAGGAGAGAAATGGAGAAGTTGAAGTTTGATGAGAATGCTGAGCAGCTGGAAATGCAGGGATTCTATGAAATAGAGCTATTAAAGCATATACACAGTAGAACTTTGCCGAGATATACAAATTGAATGAAATGTAGCAACTGATAGATTCAGAGAAAGAGCAGTTGATGCAAGCATTGAATTTCAAGGAATTGTGAAATTTTACAATAATGAGGAGTGGGAAATATCTGCAGCTTGAGAAAATGCTAGAAGTACATCAATGGCTCGAAATAGACATTTTGCCTAATGGAGAATTCTTCATTTGCATCTTTTCTGCAATCACGACAACTTCAATACGTGTTGACTGATCGTATTATTAGTAGAGATATAGAAATTGAAAATAATGTAGAATCCTATACAGCTATAGAAGGTGTTGCATCTACAAGCAACGAATTTCTTGGAATTGGGCGTTTTTGTAATTATGCAGAATGAGAAATATCTGCAGATAGACAAAATGTTAGAACTTGTTCAAACGGATAGCATTTGACATTTTGGTAGACAGGGAAAGCCAGTTTTGCGGTAAGTGAAGCCTACAGAGATATTGAAGTTAGCGTGAATGCAGTTAATCTGGAAATCTGCAGAATTTGAGTAATTGCTGGAAACTGAGTAGTTTCTTCATGCAGAGAACCAATTTTGCTGAAAAGGAGAGATCTGGAGAAGTTCAATATCGAGATGAACGATGAGCAGCTGGAAATGCAGAATTGTTCCTATTTTAGACATTAATAAATGTAGACAGTAGAAATTGGTGGGAATATAGAAATTGATGAAAATGTAGAAAGCTAGACTTCAGAGTAGGACTAGCATCTGCAAAAAGTGAATTTCATGGAATTAGGAGATTTTGCACTTATACAGAATGAAAAATATATACAGATAGAGAAAACCTTAGAACTTGTTCAATTGACATTTTGGTAGATAGAGAAAGTTAGTTTTGCCGAAATTGAGACAAACGGAGATATTGATGTTAGCTTGAATGCGGAGATCTGGTAATCTGCAGCATTTGAGTAATTGGAAAAAATTGAGCTGTTCCGTAATTCAGATAACCAGATTTGCTGAAAAGTAGAGAAATGGAGAAGCTGAAGTTTGATGAGAATGCTGAGCAGCTGGAAATGCAGTCGATCTATGAAATAGAGATATTAAAGCATATACACAGTAGAACTTTGCATAGATATACAAATTGAATGAAATGTAGAAACTGATTGATTCAGAGAAAGAGCAGTTGATGCAAGCATTGAATTTCATGGAATTGTGAAATTTTACAATAATGAGGAGTGAGAAATATCTGCAGCTGGAGAAAATGCTAGAAATACATTAATGGCTCGAAACTGACATTTTGTCTAATGGAGAAAGCTTCATTTGCATCTTTTCTGCAATCACGACAACTTCAATACATGTTGACAGATCATATTAGTAGAGATATAGAAATTGATAATAATGTAGAATCCTATACAGCTATAGAAGGTGTTGCATCAACAAGCAACGAATTTCTTGGAATTGGGCGTTTTTGCAATTATGCAGAATGAGAAATATCTGCAGATAGACAAAATGTTAGAACTTGTTCAAACGGATAGCATTTGACATTTTGGTAGACAGGAAAAGCCAGTTTTGTGGAAAGTGAAGCCTACAGAGATATTGAAGTTAGCGTGAATGCAGTTAAGCTGGAAATCTGCAGAATTTGAGTAATTGCTGGAAATTGAGTAGTTTCTTCATGCAGAGAACCAATTTTGCTGAAAAGTAGAGATCTGGAGAAGTTCAATATCGAGATGAACGATGAGCAGCTGGAAATGCAGACTTGTTCCTAATTTAGACATTAATACATGTAGAGAGTAGAAATTGGTAGGAATATAGAAATTGATTAAAATGTAGAAAGCTCGACTTCAGAGTAGGATTAGCATCTGCAAAAAGTGAATTTCATGGAATTAGGAGATTTTGCACTTATACAGAATGAGAAATATACACAGATAGAGAAAACCTTAGAACTTGTTCAATTGACATTTTGGGAGGTAGAGAAAGTTAGTTTTGCTGAAATTGAGACAAACGGAGATATTGATGTTAGCTTGAATGCGGAGATCTGGTAATCTGCAGCATTTGAGTAATTGGAAAAAATTGAACTGTTCCGTAATGCAGAGAACCAGATTTGCTGAAAAGGAGAGAAATGGAGAAGTTGAAGTTTGATGAGAATGCTGAGCAGCTGGAAATGCAGGGATTCTATGAAATCGAGCTATTAAAGCATATACACAGTAGAACTTTGCCGAGATATACAAATTGAATGAAATGTAGCAACTGATAGATTCAGAGAAAGAGCAGTTGATGCAAGCATTGAATTTCAAGGAATTGTGAAATTTTACAATAATGAGGAGTGGGAAATATCTGCAGCTTGAGAAAATGCTAGAAGTACATCAATGGCTCGAAATAGACATTTTGCCTAATGGAGAATTCTTCATTTGCATCTTTTCTGCAATCACGACAACTTCAATACGTGTTGACTGATCATATTAGTAGAGATATAGAAATTGAAAATAATGTAGAATCCTATACAGCTATAGAAGGTGTTGCATCTACAAGCAACGAATTTCTTGGAATTGGGCGTTTTTGCAATTATGCAGAATGAGAAATATCTGCAGATAGACAAAATGTTAGAACTTGTTCAAACGGATAGCATTTGACATTTTGGTAGACAGGGAAAGCCAGTTTTGCGGTAAGTGAAGCCTACAGAGATATTGAAGTTAGCGTGAATGCAGTTAATCTGGAAATCTGCAGAATTTGAGTAATTGCTGGAAACTGAGTAGTTTCTTCATGCAGAGAACCAATTTTGCTGAAAAGGAGAGATCTGGAGAAGTTCAATATCGAGATGAACGATGAGCAGCTGGAAATGCAGAATTGTTCCTATTTTAGACATTAATAAATGTAGACAGTAGAAATTGGTAGGAATATAGAAATTGATGAAAATGTAGAAAGCTAGACTTCAGAGTAGGACTAGCATCTGCAAAAAGTGAATTTCATGGAATTAGGAGATTTTGCACTTATACAGAATGAAAAATATATACAGATAGAGAAAACCTTAGAACTTGTTCAATTGACATTTTGGTAGATAGAGAAAGTTAGTTTTGCCGAAATTGAGACAAACGGAGATATTGATGTTAGCTTGAATGCGGAGATCTGGTAATCTGCAGCATTTGAGTAATTGGAAAAAATTGAGCTGTTCCGTAATTCAGATAACCAGATTTGCTGAAAAGTAGAGAAATGGAGAAGCTGAAGTTTGATGAGAATGCTGAGCAGCTGGAAATGCAGTCGATCTATGAAATAGAGATATTAAAGCATATACACATTAGAACTTTGCATAGATATACAAATTGAATGAAATGTAGAAACTGATTGATTCAGAGAAAGAGCAGTTGATGCAAGCATTGAATTTCATGGAATTGTGAAATTTTACAATAATGAGGAGTGAGAAATATCTGCAGCTGGAGAAAATGCTAGAAATACATTAATGGCTCGAAACTGACATTTTGTCTAATGGAGAAAGCTTCATTTGCATCTTTTCTGCAATCACGACAACTTCAATACATGTTGACAGATCATATTAGTAGAGATATAGAAATTGATAATAATGTAGAATCCTATACAGCTATAGAAGGTATTGCATCAACAAGCAACGAATTTCTTGGAATTGGGCGTTTTTGCAATTATACAGAATGAGAAATATCTGCAGATAGACAAAATGTTAGAACTTGTTCAAACGGATAGCATTTGACATTTTGGTAGACAGGAAAAGCCAGTTTTGTGGAAAGTGAAGCCTACAGAGATATTGAAGTTAGCGTGAATGCAGTTAATCTGGAAATCTGCAGAATTTGAGTAATTGCTGGAAATTGAGTACTTTCTTCATGCAGAGAACCAATTTTGCTGAAAAGGAGAGATCTGGAGAAGTTCAATATCGAGATGAACGATGAGCAGCTGGAAATGCAGACTTGTTCCTAATTTAGACATTAATACATGTAGAGAGTAGAAATTGGTAGGAATATAGAGATTGATGAAAATGTAGAAAGCTAGACTTCAGAGTAGGACTAGCATCTGCAAGAAGTGATTTTCATGGAATTAGGAGATTTTGCACTTATACAGAATGAGAAATATATACAGATAGAGAAAACCTTAGAACTTGTTCAATTGACATTTTGGTAGATAGAGAAAGTTAGTTTTGCAGAAATTGACACAAACGGAGATATTGATGTTAGCTTAAATGCGGAGATGTCGTAATCTGCAGCATTTGAGTAATTGGAAGAAATTGAGCTGTTCCGTAATTCAGAGAACCAGATTTGCTGAAAAGGAGAGAAATGGAGAAGTTGAAGTTTGATGAGAATGCTGAGCAGCTGGATATGCAGGCATTCTATGAAATAGAGATATTAAAGCATATGCACAGTAGAACTTTGCCGAGATCTACTAATTGAATGAAATGTAGAAACTGATAGATTCAGAGAAAGAGCAGTTGATGCAAGCATTGAATTTCATGGAATTGTGAAATTATACAATAATTAGGAGTAGGAAATATCTGCAGCCTGAGAAAATGCTAGAAGTACATCAATGGGTCGAAATAGACATTTTGCCTAATGGAGAAAGCTAGATTTGCAGCTTTTCTGCAATCACGACATACTTCAATACGTGTTGACTGATCATATTAGTAGACATATAGAAATTGAAAATAATGTAGAATCCTATACAGCTATAGAAGGTGTAGCATCAACAAGCAACGAATTTCTTGGAATTGGGCGTTTTTGCAATTATGCAGAATGAGAAATATCTGCAGATAGTCAAAATGTTAGAACTTGTCCAAACGGATAGCAATTGACATTTTGGTAGACAGGGAAAACCAGTTTTGCGGAAAGTGAAGCCTACAGAGATATTGAAGTTAGCGTGAATGCAGTTAACCTGGACATCAGCAGAATTTGAGTAATTGCTGGAAATTGAGTAGTTTCTTCATGCAGAGAACCAGTTATGCTGAATACGAGAGAACTGGAGAAGTTCAATATCGAGATGAACAATGAGCAGCTGGAAATGCAGACTTGTTCCTAATTTAGACATTAATACATGTAGAGAGTAGAAACTGGTAGAAATATAGAAATTGATCAAAATGTAGAAAGCTCGACTTCAGAGTAGGATTAGCATCTGCAAAATGTGAATTTCATGGAATTAGGAGATTTTGCACTTATACAGAATGAGAAATATACACAGATAGAGAAAACCTTAGAACTTGTTCAATTGACATTTTGGGAGGTAGAGAAAGTTAGTTTTGCTGATATTGAGACAAACGGAGATATTGATGTTAGCTTGAATGCGGAGATCTGGTAATCTGCAGCATTTGAGTAATTGGAAAAAATTGAACTGTTCCGTAATGCAGAGAACCACATCTGCTGAAAAGGAGAGAAATGGAGAAGTTGAAGTTTGATGAGAATGCTGAGCAGCTGCAAATGCAGTCATTCTATGAAATAGAGATATTAAAGCATATACACAGTAGAACTTTGCCGAGATCTACTAAATGAATCAAATTTAGAAACTGATAGATTCAGAGAAAGAGAAGTTGATGCAAGCATTGAATTTCAAGGAATTGTGAAATTTTACAATAATGAGGAGTGGGAAATATCTGCAGCCTGAGAAAGTGCTACAAGTACATCAATGGGTCGAAATAGACATTTTGCCTAATGGATAAAGCTAGATTTGCAGGTTTTCTGCAATCACGACAACTTTAATACATGTTGACAGATCATATTAGTAGAGATATAGACATTGATAATGATGTAGAATCCTATACAGCAATATAAGGTGTTGCATCGACAAGCAAAAATTTCTTGGAATTGGGCGTTTTTGCAATTAGCAGAATGAGAAATATCTGCAGATAGACAAAATGTTAGAACTTGTTCAAACGGATAGCATTTGACATTTTGGTAGCCGGAGAAAGCCAAGTTTTGCAGAATGCAAAGACTACAGAGATATTGAAGTTAGCGGGAATGCAGTTAATCTGGAAATCTGAAGAATTTGAGCAATTGCTGGAAACTGAGTATTTTCTTCATGCAGAGAACCAATTTTGCTGAAAAGGAGAGATCTGGAGAAGTTCAATATCGAGATGAACGATGAGCAGCTGGAAATGCAGACTTGTTCCTAATTTAGACATTAATACATGTAGAGAGTGGATATTGGTAGGAATATAGAAATTGATGAAAATGTAGAAAGCTAGACTTCAGAGTAGGATTAGCTTCCGCAAGAAGTGAATTTCATGGAATTGGGAGATTTTTCACTTATACAGAATGAGAAATATCTAAGGATAGAGAAAACCTTAGAACTTGTTCAACTGACATTTTGGTAGATAGAGAATGTTAGTTTTGCCGAAATTTACACAAACGGAGATATTGATGTTAGCTTGAATGCGGAGATCTGGTAATCTGCAGCATTTGAGTAACTGGAAGAAATTGAGCTGTTCCGTAATTCAGAAAACCAGATTTGCTGAAAAGTAGAGAAATGGAGAAGCTGAAGTTTGATGAGAATGCTGAGCAGCTGCAAATGCAGTCATTCTATGAAATAGAGATATTAAAGCATATACACAGTAGAACTTTGCCGAGATCTACTAAATGAATCAAATTTAGAAACTGATAGATTCAGAGAAAGAGAAGTTGATGCAAGCATTGAATTTCAAGGAATTGTGAAATTTTACAATAATGAGGAGTGGGAAATATCTGCAGCTGGAGAAAATGCTACAAGTACATCAATGGCTCGAAATAGACATTTTGCCTAATGGAGAATGCTTCATTTGCATCTTTTCTGCAACCATGACAACTTCAATACGTGTTGACTGATCATATTAGTAGAGATATAGAAATTGAAAATCATTTAGAATCTTGTACAGCTATAGAAGGTTTTGCATCAACAAGCAACGAATTTCTTGGAATTGGGCGTTTTTGCAATTATGCAGAATGAGAAATATCTGCAGATAGACAAAATGTTAGAACTTGTTCAAACGGATAG
Source organism: Cetorhinus maximus (assembly GCF_964194155.1). Classification (NCBI taxonomy): domain Eukaryota; kingdom Metazoa; phylum Chordata; class Chondrichthyes; order Lamniformes; family Cetorhinidae; genus Cetorhinus; species Cetorhinus maximus. Next base: position 109,514,268 of record NC_135885.1, read on the forward strand.
CAATTGACATTTTGGTGGACAGGGAAAGCAAGTTTTGCGTCAGGTGAAGCCTACAGAGAAATTGAAGTTAGCGTGAATGTAGTTAACCTGGAAATCAGTGGAATTTGAGTAATTGCTGGAAATTGAGTAGTTTCTTCATGCAGAGAACCAATTTTACTGGAAAGGAGAGAACTGGAGAAGTTCAATATCGAGATGAACAATGAGCAGCTGGAAATGCAGACTTGTTCCTAATTTAGACATTAATACATGTAGAGAGTAGAAATTGGTAGAAATATAGAAATTGATGGAAATGTAGAAAGCTAGACTACCGAGTACGATTAGCATCTGCAAGAAGTGAATTGCATGGAAATGGAAGATTTTGCACTTATACAGAATGAGAAATATCTAAGATAGAGAAAACCTTAGAACTTGTTCAATTGACATTTTGGTAGATAGAGAAAGTTAGTTTTGCAGAAATTGACACAAACGGAGATATTGATGTTAGCTTAAATGCGGAGATGTCATAATCTGCAGCATTTGAGTAATTGGAAGAAATTGAGCTGTTCCGTAATTCAGAGAACCAGATTTGCTGAAAAGGAGAGAAATGGAGAAGTTGAAGTTTGATGAGAATGCTGAGCAGCTGGATATGCAGGCATTCTATGAAATAGAGATATTAAAGCATATACACAGTAGAACTTTGCCGAGATCTACTAATTGAATGAAATGTAGAAACTGATAGATTCAGAGAAAGAGCAGTTGATGCAAGCATTGAATTTCATGGAATTGTGAAATTTTACAATAATGAGGAGTAGGAAATATCTGCAGCCTGAGAAAATGCTAGAAGTACATCAATGCCTCGAAATTGACATTTTGCCTAATGGAGAAAGCTAGATTTGAAGCTTTTCTGCAATCACGACAACTTCAATACATGTTGACAGATCATATTAGTGGAGATATAGAAATTGAAAATAATGTAGAATCCTATCCAGCTATAGAAGGTGTAGCATCTAAAAGCAACGAATTTCTTGGAATTGGGCGTTTTTGCAATTATGCAGAATGAGAAATATCTGCAGATAGTCAAAATGTTAGGACTTGTCCAAACGGATAGCAATTGACATTTTGGTAGACAGGGAAAACCAGTTTTGCGGAAAGTGAAGCCTACAGAGATATTGAAGTTAGCGTGAATGCAGTTAACCTGGAAATCAGCAGAATTTGAGTAATTGCTGGAAATTGAGTAGTTTCTTCATGCAGAGAACCAGTTTTGCTGAAAAAGAGAGAACTGGAGAAGTTCAATATCGAGATGAACGATGAGCAGCTGGAAATGCAGACTTGTTCCTAATTTAGACATTAATACATGTAGAGAGTAGAAATTGGTAGAAATATAGAAATTGATTAAAATGTAGAAAGCTCGACTTCAGAGTAGGATTAGCATCTGCAAAAAGTGAATTTCATGGAATTAGGAGATTTTGCACTTATACAGAATGAGAAATATACACAGATAGAGAAAACCTTAGAACTTGTTCAATTGACATTTTGGGAGGTAGAGAAAGTTAGTTTTGCTGAAATTGAGACAAACGGAGATATTGATGTTAGCTTGAATGCGGAGATCTGGTAATCTGCAGCATTTGAGTAATTGGAAAAAATTGAACTGTTCCGTAATGCAGAGAACCAGATTTGCTGAAAAGGAGAGAAATGGAGAAGTTGAAGTTTGATGAGAATGCTGAGCAGCTGGAAATGCAGGGATTCTATGAAATAGAGCTATTAAAGCATATACACAGTAGAACTTTGCCGAGATATACAAATTGAATGAAATGTAGCAACTGATAGATTCAGAGAAAGAGCAGTTGATGCAAGCATTGAATTTCAAGGAATTGTGAAATTTTACAATAATGAGGAGTGGGAAATATCTGCAGCTTGAGAAAATGCTAGAAGTACATCAATGGCTCGAAATAGACATTTTGCCTAATGGAGAATTCTTCATTTGCATCTTTTCTGCAATCACGACAACTTCAATACATGTTGACAGATCATATTAGTAGAGATATAGAAATTGATAATAATGTAGAATCCTATACAGCTATAGAAGGTGTTGCATCAACAAGCAACGAATTTCTTGGAATTGGGCGTTTTTGCAATTATACAGAATGAGAAATATCTGCAGATAGACAAAATGTTAGAACTTGTTCAAACGGATAGCATTTGACATTTTGGTAGACAGGAAAAGCCAGTTTTGTGGAAAGTGAAGCCTACAGAGATATTGAAGTTAGCGTGAATGCAGTTAATCTGGAAATCTGCAGAATTTGAGTAATTGCTGGAAATTGAGTAGTTTCTTCATGCAGAGAACCAATTTTGCTGAAAAGGAGAGATCTGGAGAAGTTCAATATCGAGATGAACGATGAGCAGCTGGAAATGCAGACTTGTTCCTAATTTAGACATTAATACATGTAGAGAGTAGAAATTGGTAGGAATATAGAGATTGATGAAAATGTAGAAAGCTAGACTTCAGAGTAGGACTAGCATCTGCAAGAAGTGATTTTCATGGAATTAGGAGATTTTGCACTTATACAGAATGAGAAATATATACAGATAGAGGAAACCTTAGAACTTGTTCAATTGACATTTTGGTAGATAGAGAAAGTTAGTTTTGCAGAAATTGACACAAACGGAGACATTGATGTTAGCTTAAATGCGGAGATGTCGTAATCTGCAGCATTTGAGTAATTGGAAGAAATTGAGCTGTTCCGTAATTCAGAGAACCAGATATGCTGAAAAGGAGAGAAATGGAGAAGTTGAAGTTTGATGAGAATGCTGAGCAGCTGGAAATGCAGGCATTCTATGAAATAGAGATATTAAAGCATATACACAGTACAACTTTGCCGAGATCTACTAATTGAATGAAATTTAGAAACTGATTGATTCAGAGAAAGAGCAGTTGATGCAAGCATTGAATTTCATGGAATTGTGAAATTTTACAATAATGAGGAGTAGGAAATATCTGCAGCCTGAGAAAATGCTAGAAGTACATCAATGCCTCGAAATTGACATTTTGCCTAATGGAGAAACCTAGATTTGAAGCTTTTCTGCAATCACGACAACTTCAATACATGTTGACAGATCATATTAGTGGAGATATAGAAATTGAAAATAATGTAGAATCCTATCCAGCTATAGAAGGTGTAGCATCTAAAAGCAACGAATTTCTTGCAATTGGGCGTTTTTGCAATTATGCAGAATGAGAAATATCTGCAGATAGTCAAAATGTTAGGACTTGTCCAAACGGATAGCAATTGACATTTTGGTAGACAGGGAAAACCAGTTTTGCGGAAAGTGAAGCCTACAGCGATATTGAAGTTAGCGTGAATGCAGTTAACCTGGAAATCAGCAGAATTTGAGTAATTGCTGGAAATTGAGTAGTTTCTTCATGCAGAGAACCAGTTTTGCTGAAAAAGAGAGAACTGGAGAAGTTCAATATCGAGATGAACGATGAGCAGCTGGAAATGCAGACTTGTTCCTAATTTAGACATTAATACATGTAGAGAGTAGAAATTGGTAGAAATATAGAAATTGATTAAAATGTAGAAAGCTCGACTTCAGAGTAGGATTAGCATCTGCAAAAAGTGAATTTCATGGAATTAGGAGATTTTGCACTTATACAGAATGAGAAATATACACAGATAGAGAAAACCTTAGAACTTGTTCAATTGACATTTTGGGAGGTAGAGAAAGTTAGTTTTGCTGAAATTGAGACAAACGGAGATATTGATGTTAGCTTGAATGCGGAGATCTGGTAATCTGCAGCATTTGAGTAATTGGAAAAAATTGAACTGTTCCGTAATGCAGAGAACCAGATTTGCTGAAAAGGAGAGAAATGGAGAAGTTGAAGTTTGATGAGAATGCTGAGCAGCTGGAAATGCAGGGATTCTATGAAATAGAGCTATTAAAGCATATACACAGTAGAACTTTGCAGAGATATACAAATTGAATGAAATGTAGCAACTGATAGATTCAGAGAAAGAGCAGTTGATGCAAGCATTGAATTTCAAGGAATTGTGAAATTTTACAATAATGAGGAGTGGGAAATATCTGCAGCTTGAGAAAATGCTAGAAGTACATCAATGGCTCGAAATAGACATTTTGCCTAATGGAGAATTCTTCATTTGCATCTTTTCTGCAATCACGACAACTTCAATACGTGTTGACTGATCATATTAGTAGAGATATAGAAATTGAAAATAATGTAAAATCCTATACAGCTATAGAAGGTGTTGCATCTACAAGCAACGAATTTCTTGGAATTGGGCGTTTTTGCAATTATGCAGAATGAGAAATATCTGCAGATAGACAAAATGTTAGAACTTGTTCAAACGGATAGCATTTGACATTTTGGTAGACAGGGAAAGCCAGTTTTGCGGTAAGTGAAGCCTACAGAGATATTGAAGTTAGCGTGAATGCAGTTAATCTGGAAATCTGCAGAATTTGAGTAATTGCTGGAAACTGAGTAGTTTCTTCATGCAGAGAACCAATTTTGCTGAAAAGGAGAGATCTGGAGAAGTTCAATATCGAGATGAACGATGAGCAGCTGGAAATGCAGAATTGTTCCTATTTTAGACATTAATAAATGTAGACAGTAGAAATTGGTAGGAATATAGAAATTGATGAAAATGTAGAAAGCTAGACTTCAGAGTAGGACTAGCATCTGCAAAAAGTGAATTTCATGGAATTAGGAGATTTTGCACTTATACAGAATGAAAAATATATACAGATAGAGAAAACCTTAGAACTTGTTCAATTGACATTTTGGTTGATAGAGAAAGTTAGTTTTGCAGAAATTGACACAAACGGAGATATTGATGTTAGCTTAAATGCGGAGATGTCGTAATCTGCAGCATTTGAGTAATTGGAAGAAATTGAGCTGTTCCGTAATTCAGAGAACCAGATTTGCTGAAAAGGAGAGAAATGGAGAAGTTGAAGTTTGATGAGAATGCTGAGCAGCTGGATATGCAGGCATTCTATGAAATAGAGATATTAAAGCATATACACAGTAGAACTTTGCCGAGATCTACTAATTGAATGAAATGAGGAAATTGATAGATTCAGAGAAAGAGCAGTTGATGCAAGCATTGAATTTCAAGGAATTGTGAAATTTATCAATACTCAGGAGTGGGAAATAGCTGCAGCTGGAGAAAATTCTACAAGTACATCAATGGGTCGAACTAGACATTTTGCCTAATGGAGAAAGCTAGATTTGCAGCTTTTCTGCAATCACGACAACTTTAATACATGTTGACAGATCATATTAGTAGAGATATAGAAATTGATAATAATGTAGAATCCTATACAGCGATAGAAGGTGTTGCATCAACAAGCAACGAATTTCTTGGAATTGGGCGTTTTTGCAGTTATGCAGAATGAGAAATATCTGCAGATAGTCAAAATGTTAGGACTTGTCCAAACGGATAGCAATTGACATTTTGGTAGACAGAGAAAGCCAGTTTTGCGGAAAGTGAAGCCTACAGAGATATTGAAGTTAGCGTGAATGCAGTTAACCTGGAAATCAGCAGAATTTGAGTAATTGCTGGAAATTGAGTAGTTTCTTCATGCAGAGAACCAGTTATGCTGAATACGAGAGAACTGGAGAAGTTCAATATCGAGATGAACAATGAGCAGCTGGAAATGCAGACTTGTTCCTAATTCAGACATTAATACATGTAGAGAGTAGAAACTGGTAGAAATATAGAAATTGATCAAAATGTAGAAAGCTCGACTTCAGAGTAGGATTAGCATCTGCAAAATGTGAATTTCATGGAATTAGGAGATTTTGCACTTATACAGAATGAGAAATATACACAGATAGAGAAAACCTTAGAACTTGTTCAATTGACATTTTGGGAGGTAGAGAAAGTTAGTTTTGCTGATATTGAGACAAACGGAGATATTGATGTTAGCTTGAATGCGGAGATCTGGTAATCTGCAGCATTTGAGTAATTGGAAAAAATTGAACTGTTCCGTAATGCAGAGAACCACATCTGCTGAAAAGGAGAGAAATGGAGAAGTTGAAGTTTGATGAGAATGCTGAGCAGCTGGAAATGCAGGCATTCTATGAAATAGAGCTATTAAAGCATATACACAGTAGAACTTTGCCGAGATATACAAATTGAATGAAATGTAGAAACTGATAGATTCAGAGAAAGAGAAGTCGATGCAAGCATTGAATTTCAAGGAATTGTGAAATTTTACAATAATGAGGAGTGGGAAATATCTGCAGCTGGAGAAAATGCTACAAGTACATCAATGGCTCGAAATAGACATTTTGCCTAATGGAGAATGCTTCATTTGCATCTTTTCTGCAATCACGCCAATTTCAATACGTGTTGACTGATCATATTAGTAGAGATATAGAAATTGAAAATAATGTAGAATCCTATACAGCTATAGAAGATTTTGCATCAACAAGCAACGAATTTCTTGGAATTGGGCGTTTTTGCAATTATGCAGAATGAGAAATATCTGCAGATAGACAAAATGTTAGAACTTGTTCAAACGGATAGCATTTGACATTTTGGTAGACAGGGAAAGCCAGTTTTGCGGTAAGTGAAGCCTACAGAGATATTGAAGTTAGCGTGAATGCAGTTAATCTGGAAATCAGCAGAATTTGAGTAATTGCTGGAAATTGAGTAGTTTCTTCATGTAGAGAACCAATTTTGCTGAAAAGGAGAGAACTGGAGAAGTTCAATATCGAGATGAACGATGAGCAGCTGGAAATGCAGACTTGTTCCTAATTTAGACATTAATACATGTGGAGAGTAGAAATTGGTAGAAATATAGAAATTGATGAAAATGTAGAAAGCTAGACTTCAGAGTAGGATTAGCTTCTGCAAGAAGTGAATTTCATGGAATTGGGAGATTTTGCACTTATACAGAATGAGAAATATATACAGATAGAGAAAACCTTAGAACTTGTTCAATTGACATTTTGGTAGATAGAGAAAGTTAGTTTTGCAGAAATTGACACAAAATGAGATATTGATGTTAGCTTAAATGCGGAGATGTCGTAATCTGCAGCATTTGAGTAATTGGAAGAAATTGAGCTGTTCCGTAATTCAGAGAACCAGATTTGCTGAAAAGGAGAGAAATGGAGAAGTTGAAGTTTGATGAGAATGCTGAGCAGCTGGAAATGCAGGGATTCTATGAAATAGAGGTATTAAAGCATATACACAGTAGAACTTTGCCGAGATCTACTAATTGAATGAAATGTAGCAACTGATAGATTGAGAGAAAGAGAAGTTGATGCAGGCATTGAATTTCAAGGAATTGTGAAATTTATCAATACTCAGGAGTGGGAAATAGCTGCAGCTGGAGAAAATTCTACAAGTACATCAATGGGTCGAACTAGACATTTTGCCTAATGGAGAAAGCTAGATTTGCAGCTTTTCTGCAATCACGACAACTTTAATACATGTTGACAGATCATATTAGTAGAGATATAGAAATTGATAATAATGTAGAATCCTATACAGCGATAGAAGGTGTTGCATCAACAAGCAACGAATTTCTTGGAATTGGGCGTTTTTGCAGTTATGCAGAATGAGAAATATCTGCAGATAGTCAAAATGTTAGGACTTGTCCAAACGGATAGCAATTGACATTTTGGTAGACAGAGAAAGCCAGTTTTGCGGAAAGTGAAGCCTACAGAGATATTGAAGTTAGCGTGAATGCAGTTAACCTGGAAATCAGCAGAATTTGAGTAATTGCTGGAAATTGAGTAGTTTCTTCATGCAGAGAACCAGTTATGCTGAATACGAGAGAACTGGAGAAGTTCAATATCGAGATGAACAATGAGCAGCTGGAAATGCAGACTTGTTCCTACTTTAGACATTAATACATGTAGAGAGTAGAAACTGGTAGAAATATAGAAATTGATCAAAATGTAGAAAGCTCGACTTCAGAGTAGGATTAGCATCTGCAAAATGTGAATTTCATGGAATTAGGAGATTTTGCACTTATACAGAATGAGAAATATACACAGATAGAGAAAACCTTAGAACATGTTCAATTGACATTTTGGTACATAGAGAAAGTTAGTTTTGCTGATATTGAGACAAACGGAGATATTGATGTTAGCTTGAATGCGGAGATCTGGTAATCTGCAGCATTTGAGTAATTGGAAAAAATTGAACTGTTCCATAATGCAGAGAACCACATCTGCTGAAAAGGAGAGAAATGGAGAAGTTGAAGTTTGATGAGAATGCTGAGCAGCTGGAAATGCAGGCATTCTATGAAATAGAGCTATTAAAGCATATACACAGTAGAACTTTGCCGAGATATACGAATTGAATGAAATGTAGAAACTGATAGATTCAGAGAAAGAGAAGTTGATGCAAGCATTGAATTTCAAGGAATTGTGAAATTTTACAATAATGAGGAGTGGGAAATATCTGCAGCTGGAGAAAATGCTACAAGTACATCAATGGCTCGAAATAGACATTTTGCCTAATGGAGAATGCTTCATTTGCATCTTTTCTGCAATCACGACAACTTCAATACGTGTTGACAGATCATATTAGTAGAGATATCGAAATTGATAATAATGTAGAATCCTATACAGCTATAGAAGGTGTTGCATCCACAAGCAACGAATTTCTTTGAATTGGGCGTTTTTGCAATTATGCAGAATGAGAAATAACTGCAGATGGACAAAATGTTAGACCTTGTTCAAACGGATACCAATTGACATTTTGGTAGACAGGGGAAGCCAGTTTTGCGGAAAGTGAAGCCTACGGAGATATTGAAGTTAGCTTGAATGTAGTTAACCTGGAAATCAGCAGAATTTGAGTAATTGCTGGAAATTGAGTAGTTTCTTCATGTAGGGAACCAATTTTGCTGAAAAGGAGAGAACTGGAGAAGTTCAATATCAAGATGAACGATGAGCAGCTGGAAATGCAGACTTGTTCCTAATTTAGACATTAATACATGTGGAGAGTAGAAATTGGTAGAAATATAGAAATTGATGAAAATGTAGAAAGCTAGACTTCAGAGTTGAATTAGCATCTGCAAGAAGTGAATTTCATGGAATTGGAAGATTTTGCACTTATACAGAATGAGAAATAGCTAAAGATAGAGAAAACCTTAGAACTTGTTCAATTGACATTTTGGTAGATAGAGAAAGTTAGTTTTGCCAAAATTGACACAAACGGAGATATTGATGTTAACTTGAATGCGGAGATCTGGTAATCTGCAGCATTTGAGTAATTGGAAGAAATTGAGCTGTTCCGTAATTCAGAGAAGCAGATATGCTGAAAAGGAGAGAAATGGAGAAGTTGAAGTTTGATGAGAATGCTGAGCAGCTGGAAATGCAGGCATTCTATGAAATAGAGATATTAAAGCATATACACAGTAGAACTTTGCCGAGATCTACTAATTGAATGAAATGTAGAAACTGATAGATTCAGAGAAAGAGCAGTTGATGCAAGCATTGAATTTCATGGAATTGTGAAATTTTACAATAATGAGGAGTAGGAAATATCTGCAGCCTGAGAAAATGCTAGAAGTACATCAATGCCTCGAAATTGACATTTTGCCTAATGGAGAAAGCTAGATTTGAAGCTTTTCTGCAATCACGACAACTTCAATACATGTTGACAGATCATATTAGTGGAGATATAGAAATTGAAAATAATGTAGAATCCTATCCAGCTATAGAAGGTGTAGCATCTAAAAGCAACGAATTTCTTGCAATTGGGCGTTTTTGCAATTATGCAGAATGAGAAATATCTGCAGATAGTCAAAATGTTAGGACTTGTCCAAACGGATAGCAATTGACATTTTGGTAGACAGGGAAAACCAGTTTTGCGGAAAGTGAAGCCTACAGAGATATTGAAGTTAGCGTGAATACAGTTAACCTGGAAATCAGCAGAATTTGAGTAATTGCTGGAAATTGAGTAGTTTCTTCATGCAGAGAACCAGTTTTGCTGAAAAAGAGAGAACTGGAGAAGTTCAATATCGAGATGAACGATGAGCAGCTGGAAATGCAGACTTGTTCCTAATTTAGACATTAATACATGTAGAGAGTAGAAATTGGTAGAAATATAGAAATTGATCAAAATGTAGAAAGCTCGACTTCAGAGTAGGATTAGCAGCTGCAAAAAGTGAATTTCATGGAATTAGGAGATTTTGCACTTATACAGAATGAGAAATATACACAGATAGAGAAAACCTTAGAACTTGTTCAATTGACATTTTGGGAGGTAGAGAAAGTTAATTTTGCCGAAGCTGACACAAACGGAGATATTGATGTAAGTTTGAATGCGGAGATCTGGTTATCTGCAGCATTTGAGTAATTGGAAAAAATTGAACTGTTCCATAATTCAGAGAACCAGATTTGCTGAAAAGGAGAGAAATGGAGAAGTTGAAGTTTGATGAGAATGCTGAGCAGCTGGAAATGCAGGGATTCTATGAAATAGAGATATTAAAGCATATTCACAGTAGAACTTTGCCGAGATCTACTAATTGAAAGAAATGTAGAAACTGATAGATTCAGAGAAAGAGCAGTTGATGCAAGCATTGAATTTCATGGAATTGTGAAATTTTACAAAAATGAGGATTGGGAAATATCTGCAGCCTGAGAAAATGCTAGAAGTACATCAATGGCTCGAAATAGACATTTTGCCTAATGGAGAAAGCTAGATTTGCAGCTTTTCTGCAATCACGACAACTTCAATACGTGTTGACTGATCATATTAGTAGAGATATAGAAATTGAAAATAATGTAGAATCCTGTACAGCTATAGAAGATTTTGCATCAACAAGCAACGAATTTCTTGGAATTGGGCGTTTTTGCAATTATGCAGAATGAGAAATATCTGCAGATAGACAAAATGTTAGAACTTGTTCAAACGGATAGCATTTGACATTTTGGTAGACAGGGAAAGCCAGTTTTGTGGTAAGTGAAGCCTACAGAGATATTGAAGTTAGCGTGAATGCAGTTAATCTGGAAATCTGCAGAATTTGAGTAATTGCTGGAAACTGAGTAGTTTCTTCATGCAGAGAACCAATTTTGCTGAAAAGGAGAGATCTGGAGAAGTTCAATATCGAGATGAACGATGAGCAGCTGGAAATGCAGACTTGTTCCTAATTTAGACATTAATAAATGTAGACAGTAGAAATTGGTAGGAATATAGAAATTGATGAAAATGTAGAAAACTAGACTTCAGAGTAGGACTAGCATCTGCAAAAAGTGAATTTCATGGAATTAGGAGATTTTGCACTTATACAGAATGAAAAATATATACAGATAGAGAAAACCTTAGAACTTGTTCAATTGACATTTTGGTAGATAGAGAAAGTTAGTTTTGCCGAAATTGAGACAAACGGAGATATTGATGTTAGCTTGAATGCGGAGATCTAGTAATCTGCAGCATTTGAGTAATTGGAAAAAATTGAACTGTTCCGTAATTCATATAACCAGATTTGCTGAAAAGTAGAGAAATTGAGAAGCTGAAGTTTGATGAGAATGCTGAGCAGCTGGAAATGCAGTCGATCTATGAAATAGAGATATTAAGGCATATACACAGTAGAACTTTGCATAGATATACAAATTGAATGAAATGTAGAAACTGATTGATTCAGAGAAAGAGCAGTTGATGCAAGCATTGAATTTCATGGAATTCTGAAATTTTACAATAATGAGGAGTGAGAAATATCTGCAGCTGGAGAAAATGCTTGAAATACATTAATGGCTCGAAACTGACATTTTTTCTAATGGAGAAAGCTTCATTTGCATCTTTTCTGCAATCACGACAACTTCAATACATGTTCACAGATCATATTAGTAGAGATATAGAAATTGATAATAATGTAGAATCCTATACAGCTATAGAAGGTGTTGCATCAACAAGCAACGAATTTCTTGGAATTGGGCGTTTTTGCAATTATGCAGAATGAGAAATATCTGCAGATAGACAAAATGTTAGAACTTGTTCAAACGGATAGCATTTGACATTTTGGTAGACAGGGAAAGCCAGTTTTGTGGAAAGTGAAGCCTACAGAGATATTGAAGTTAGCGTGAATGTAGTTAATCTGGAAATCTGCAGAATTTGATTAATTGCTGGAAATTGAGTAGTTTCTTCATGCAGAGAACCAATTTTGCTGAAAAAGAGAGATCTGGAGAAGTTCAATATCGAGATGAACGATGAGCAGCTGGAAATGCAGGCTAGTTCCTAATTTAGACATGAATACATGTAGAGAGTAGAAATTGGTAGGAATATAGAGATTGATGAAAATGTAGAAAGCCAGACTTCAGAGTAGGACTAGCATCTGCAAGAAGTGAATTTCATGGAATTGGGAGATTTTGCACTTATACAGAATGAGAAATATATACAGATAGAGAAAACCTTAGAACTTGTTCAATTGACATTTTGGTAGATAGAGAAAGTTAGTTTTGCAGAAATTGACACAAACGGAGATATTGATGTTAGCTTAAATGCGGAGCTGTCGTAATCTGCAGCATTTGAGTAATTGGAAAAAATTGAGCTGTTCCGCAATTCAGATAACCAGATTTGCTGAAAAGTAGAGAAATGGAGAAGCTGAAGTTTGATGAGAATACTGAGCATCTGGAAATGCAGTCATTCTATGAAATAGAGATATTAAGGCATATACACAGTATAAATTTGTATAGATATACAAATTGAATGAAATGTAGAAACTGATTGATTCAGAGAAAGAGCAGTTGACGCAAGCATTGAATTTCATGGAATTGTGAAATTTTACAATAATGAGGAGTGGGAAATATCTGCAGCTGGAGAAAATGCTAGAAGTACATCAATGGCTCGAAATAGACATTTTGCTTAATGGAGAAAGCTAGATTTGCAGCTTTTCTGCAATCACGACAACTTCAATACATGTTGACAGATCATATTAGTAGAGATATAGAAATTGATAATAATGTAGAATCCTATACAGCTATAGAAGGTGTTGCATCAACAAGCAACGAATTTCTTGGAATTGGGCGTTTTTGCAATTATGCAGAATGAGAAATATCTGCAGATAGACAAAATGTTAGAACTTGTTCAAACGGATACCATTTGACGTTTTGGTAGACAGGGAAAGCCAGTTTTGCGGAAAGTGAAGCCTACAGAGATATTGAAGTTAGCGTGAATGCAGTTAATCTGGAAATCTGCAGAACTTGAGTAATTGCTGGAAACTGAGTAGTTTCTTCATGCACAGAACCAATTTTGCTGAAAAGGAGAGAACTGGAGAAGTTCAATATCGAGATGAACGATGAGCAACTGGAAATGCAGACTTGTTCCTAAATTAGACAGGAATACATGTAGAGAGTAGAAATTGGTAGGAATATAGAAATTGATGAAAATGTAGAAAGCCAGACTTCAGAGTAGGATTAGCATCTGCAAGAACTGAATTTCATGGAATTGGGAGATTTTGCACTTATACAGAATGAGAAATATCTACAGATAGAGAAAACCTTAGAACTTGTTCAATTGACATTTTGGTAGATAGAGAAAGTTAGTTTTGCGGAAATAGTCACAAACGGAGATATTGATGTTAGCTTGAATGCGGAGATCTGGAAATCTGCAGCATTTGAGTAATTGGAATAAATTGAACTGTTCCGTAATTCAGATAACCAGATTTGCTGAAAAGTAGTGAAATGGAGAAGCTGAAGTTTGATGAGAATGCTGAGCAGCTGGAAATGCAGTCATTCTATGAAATAGAGATATTAAAGCATATACACAGTAGAACTTTGCCGAGATATAAAAATTGAATGAAATGTAGAAACTGATAGATTCAGAGAAAGAGAAGTTGATGCAAGCATTGAATTTCAAGGAATTGTGAAATTTTACAATAATGAGGTGTGGGTAATATCTGCAGCCTGAGAAAATGCTAGAAGTACATCAATGTCTCGAAATAGACATTTTGCGTAATGGAGAAAGCTAGATTTGCAGCTTTTCTGCAATCACGACAACTTCAATCCATGTTGACAGATCATATTAGTCGAGATATAAAAATTGAAAATAATGTAGAATCCTATACAGCAATAGAAGGTGTTGCATCTACAAGCAACGAATTTCTTGGAATTGGGCGTTTTTGCAATTATGCAGAATGAGAAATATCTGCAGATAGACATAATGTTAGATCTTGTTCAAACGGATAGCAATTGACATTTTGGTAGACAAGGAAAGCCAGTTTTGCTTAAAGTGAAGCCTGCAGAGATATTGAAGTTAGCGTGAATGCAGTAAACCTGGAAATCTGCAGAATTTGAGTAATTGCTGCAAATTGAGTAGTTTCTTCATGCAGAGAACCAGTTTTGCTGAGAAAGAGAGAACTGGAGAAGTTCAATATCGAGATGAACGATGAGCAGCTGGAAATGCAGACTTCTTCCTAATTTAGACATTAATACATGTAGAGAGTAGAAATTGGTAGAAATATAGAAATTGATGGAAATGTAGAAAGCTGGACTTCAGAGTAGGATTAGCATCTGCAAGAAATGAATTTCATGGAATTGGGAGATTTTCCACTTATACAGAATGAGAAATATCTACAGATAGAGAAAATCTTAGAACTTGTTCAATTGACATTTTGGTAGATAGGGAAAGTTAATTTTGCCGAAATTGATACAAACGGAGATATTGATGTTAGCTTGAATGCGGAGATCTGGTAATCTGCAGCATTTGAGTAATTGGAAAAAATTGAGCTGTTCCGTAATTCAGAGAACCAGATTTGCTGAAGAGAGAAATGGTGAAGTTGATGTTTGATGAGAATGCTGAGCATCTGGAAATGCAGGGATTCTAAGAAATAGAGATATTAAAACATATGCACAGTAGAACTTTGCCGAGATATACAAATTGAATGAAATGTAGAAACTGATAGATTCAGAGAAAGAGCAGTTGATGCAAGCATTGAATTTCATGGAATTGTGAAAATTTACAACAATGAGGAGTGGGAAACATTTGCAGCTGGAGAAAATGCTAGAACTACAATAATGGCTCGAAATAGACAATTAGCATAATGGAGAAAGCTAGATTTACAGCTTTTCTGCAATCACGACAACTTCAATACATGTTGACAGATCTTATTATTAGAGATGTAGAAATTGATAATAATGTAGAATCCTATACAGCTATAGAAGGTGTTGCATCTACAAGCAACGAATTTCTTGGAATTGGGCGTTTTTGCAATTATGCAGAATGAGATATATCTGCAGATAGACAAAATGTTTGAACTTGCTCAAACGGATAGCAATTGACATTTTGGTAGACAGGGAAAGCCAGTTTTGCGGTAAGTGAAGCCTACAGAGTTATTGAAGTTAGCGTGAAAGCAGTTAATCCGGAAATCAGCAGAATTTGAGCAATTGCTGGAAATTGAGTAGTTTCTTCATACAGAGAACCAGTTTTGCTGAAAAAGAGAGAAGTGGAGAAGTTCAATATCGAGATGAACGATGAGCAGCTGGAAATGCAGACTTCTTCCTAATTTAGACATGCATACATGTAGAGAGTAGAAATTGCTAGAAATATAGAAATTGATGGAAATGTAGAAAGCTAGACTTCAGAGTAGGATTAGCATCTTCAAAAAGTGAATTTCATGGAATTGGGAGATTTTACACTTATACAGGATGAGAAATATCTACAGATAGAGAAAATCTTAGAACTTGTTCAACTGACATTTTGGTAGATAGAGAAATTTAATTTTGAATAAATTGAGAGAAACGGAGATATTGATGTTAGCTTGAATGCAGAGATCTGGTAATCTGCAGCATTTGAGTAATTGGAAAAAATTGAGCTGTTCCGTAATTCAGAGAACCAGATTTGCTGAAGAGAGAAATGGAGAAGTTGAAGTTTGATGAGAATGCTGCGCATCTGGAAATGCAGGGATTCTATGAAATAGAGATATTAAAGCATATACACAGTAGAACTTTGCCGAGATATACAAATTGAATGAAATGTAGAAACTGATAGATTCAGAGAAAGAAAAGTTGATGCAAGCATTGAATTTCATGGAATTGTGAAATTTTACAATAATGAGGAGTGGGAAATATCTGCAGCTGGAGAAAATGCTACAAGTACATCAATGGCTCGAAATAGACATTTTGCCTAATGTAGAAAGCTTGATTTGCATCTTTTCTGCAATCACGACAACTTCAATACTTGTTGACAGATCATATTAGTAGAGATATAGAAATTGAAAATAATGTAGAATCCTATACAGCTATAGAAGGTGTTGCATCTACAAGCAACGAATTTCTTGGAATTGGGCGTTTTTGCAATTATGCAGAATGAGAAATATCTGCAGATAGACAAAATGCTAGAACTTGTTCAAACGGATAGCAAATGACAGTTTGGTAGACAGGGAAAGCCAGTTTTGCGGAAAGTGAAGCCTACAGAGATATTGAAGTTAGCGTGAATGCAGTTAATCTGGAAATCTGCAGAACTTGAGTAATTGCTGGAAACTGAGTAGTTTCTTCATGCACAGAACCAATTTTGCTGAAAAGGAGAGAACTGGAGAAGTTCAATATCGAGATGAACGATGAGCAACTGGAAATGCAGACTTGTTCCTAAATTAGACAGGAATACATGTAGAGAGTAGAAATTGGTAGGAATATAGAAATTGATGAAAATGTAGAAAGCCAGACTTCAGAGTAGGATTAGCATCTGCAAGAACTGAATTTCATGGAATTGGGAGATTTTGCACTTATACAGAATGAGAAATATCTACAGATAGAGAAAACCTTAGAACTTGTTCAATTGACATTTTGGTAGATAGAGAAAGTTAATTTTGCCCAAATTGTCACAAACGGAGATATTGATGTTAGCTTGAATGCGGAGATCTGGTAATCTGCAGCATTTGAGTATTTGGAATATATTGAGCTGTTCCGCAATTCAGTGAACCAGATTTGCTGAAAAGGAGAGAAATGGAGAATTTGAAGTTTGATGAGAATGCTGAGCATTGGAAATGCAGGCATTCAATGAAATAGAGATATTAATGCATATACACAGTTGAAATTTGCCGAGATATACAAATTGAATGAAATGTAGAAACTGATAGATTCAGAGAAAGAGCAGTTGATGCAAGCGTTGAACTTCATGGAATTGTAAAATATTACAACAAAGAGGAGTGGGAAATATCTGCAGCTGGAGAAAATGCTAGAAGTACATCAATGGCTCGAAATAGACATTTTGCCTAATGGAGAAAGCTGGATTTGCAGCTTTTCTTCAATCACGACAACTTCAATACATGTTGGCAGATCATATTAGTAGAGATATAGAAATTGATAGTAATGTAGAATCCTATACAGCTATAGAAGCTGTTGCATCCACAAGCAACGAATTTCTTGGAATTGGGCGTTTTTGCAATTATGCAAATTGAGAAATATCTGCAGATAGACAAAATGTTAGAACTTGTTCAATCGGATAGCATTTGACATTTTGGTAGACAGGGAATGCCAGGTTTGCGGAAAGTAAAGCCTGCAGAGACATTGAAGTTAGCATGAATGCAGTTAATCTGGAAATCAGCAGAATTTGAGTAATTGCTGGAACTTCAGTAGTTTCTTCATGCAGAGAAACAGTTTTGCTGATAAAGACGAACTGGAGAAGTTCAATATCGAGATGAACGATGAGCAGCTGGAAATGCAGACTTGTTCCGAATTTAGACATTAATAGATGTAGAGAGTAGAAATTGGTAGAAATATAGAAATTGAAGGAAATGTAGAAAGCTAGACTACAGAGTACGATTAGCATCTGCAAGAAGTGAATTTCATGGAATTGGGAGATTTTGCACTTATGCAGAATGAGAAATATCTACAGATAGAGAAAATCTTAGAACTTGTTCAATTGACATTTTGGTAGATAGAGAAAGTTAATTTTGCCTAAATTGATACAAACGGAGATATTGATGTTAGCTTGAATGCGCAGATCAGGTAATCTGCAGCATTTGAGTAATTGGAATAAAATGAGCTGTTCCCTAATTCAGAGAACCAGATTTGCTGAAAAGGAGAGAAATGGAGAATTTGAAGTTTGATGAGAATGCTGAGCAGCTAGAAATGCAGGGATTCTACGAAATAGGGATATTAAAGCATATGCACAGTAGAACTTTGCCGAGATATACAAATTGAATGAAATGTAGAAACTGATAGATTCAGAGAAACAGCAGATGATGCAAGCGTTGAATTTCATGCAATTGTGAAATTTGACAACAATGATGAGTGGGAAATATCTGCAGATGGAGAAAATGCTAGAAGTACATCAATGGCTCGAAATAGACATTTTGCCTAATGGAGAAAGCTGGATTTGCAGCTTTTCTTCAATCACGACAACTTCAATACATGTTGGCATATCATATTAGTAGAGATATAGAAATTGATAGTAATGTAGAATCCTATACAGCTATAGAAGCTGTTGCATCCACAAGCAACGAATTTCTTGGAATTGGGCGTTTTTGCAATTATGCAAATTTGAAATATCTGCAGATAGACAAAATGTTAGAACTTGTTCAAACGGATAGCATTTGACATTTTGGTAGACAGGGAATGCCAGGTTTGCGGAAAGTAAATCCTACAGAGATATTGAAGTTAGCGTGAATGCAGTTAACCTGGAAATCAGCAGAATTTGAGTAATTGCTGGAAATTGAGTAATTTCTTCATACAGAGAACCAATTTTGCTGAAAAAGAGAGAACTGGAGAAGTTCAATATCGAGATGAACGATGAGCAGCTGGAAATGCAGACTTTTTCCTAATTTAGACATTAATAGATGTAGAGAGTGGAAATTGGTAGAAATATAGAAATTGATGGAAATGTAGAAAGCTAGACTTCAGAGTACAATTAGCATCTGGAAGAAGTGAATTTCATGGAATTGGGAGATTGTGCACTTATACAGAACGAGAAATATCTACAGATAGAGAAAATCTTAGAACTTGTTCAATTGAATTTTGGTAGATAGAGAAAGTTAATTTTGCCTAAATTGATACAAACGGAGATATTGATGTTAGCTTGAATGCGCAGATCAGGTAATCTGCAGCATTTGTGTAATTGGAGAAAAAATGAGCTGTTCCCTAATTCAGAGAACCAGATTTGCTGAAAAGGAGAGAAATGGAGAAGTTGAAGTTTGATGCGAATGCTGAGCATCTGGAAATGCAGGGATTCTATGAAATAGAGATATTGAAGCATATTTACAGTAGAACTTTGCCGAGATATACAAATTGAATGAAATGTAGAAACTGATAGATTCAGAGAAAGGGCAGTTGATGCAAGCGTTGAATTTCATGGAATTGTGAAATTTTACAATAATGAGGAGTGGGAAATATCTGCAGCTGGAGAAAATGCTAGAAGTACATAAATGTCTCGAAATAGACATTTTGCCTAATGGAGAAAGCTAGATTTGCAGCTTTTCTGCAATCACGACAACTTCAATACATGTTGCAGATCATATTAGTCGAGATATAGAAATTGATAGTAATGTAGAATCCTATACAGCTATAGAAGGTGTTGCATCCACAAGCAACGAATTTCATGGAATTGGGCATTTTTGCAATTATGGAGAATGAAAATATCTGCAGATAGACAAAATGTTAGAACTTGTTCAAACGGATAGCATTTGACATTTTGGTAGACAGGGAAAGACAGGTTTGCGGAAAGTAAAGCCTACAGAGATAATGAAGTTAGCGTGAATGCAGTTAACCTGGAAATCAGCAGAATTTGAGTAATTGCTGGAAATTGAGTAATTTCTTCATGCAGAGAACCAGTTTTCCTGAAAAAGAGAGAACTGGAGAAGTTCAATATCGGGATTAACGATGAGCAGCTGGAAATGCAGACTTGTTCCTAATTTAGACATTAATAGATGTAGAGAGTAGAAATTGGTAGAAATATAGAAAAAAATGCAAATGTAGAAAGCTAGACTTCAGAGTACAATTAGCATCTGGAAGAAATGAATTTCCTGGAATTGGGAGATTTTGCACTTATACAGAATGAGAAATATGTACAGATAGAGAAAATCTTAGAACTTGTTCAAGCGACATTTTGGTAGATAGAGAAAGTTAATTTTGCTGAAATTGTCACAAACGGAGATATTGATGTTAGCTTGAATGCGGATATCTGGTAATCTGCAGCATTTGAGTAATTGGAAGAAATTGAGCTGTTCCGCAATTCAGTGAACCAGATTTGCTGAAAAGGAGAGAAATGGCGAATTTGAAGTTTGATGAGAATGCTGAGCAGCTGGAAATGCAGGGATTCTATGAAATAGAGATATTAAAGCATGTACACAGTTGAACTTTGCCGAAATATACAAATTGAATGAAATGTAGAAACTGATAGATTCAGAGAAAAAGCAGTTGATGCAAGCGTTGAACTTCATGGAATTGTGAAATTTTACAATAAAGAGTAGTGAGAAATATCTGCAGCTGGAGACAATGCTAGAAGTACATCAATGGCTCGAAATAGACATTTTGCCTAATGGAGAAAGCTGGATTTGCAGCTTTACTGCAATCACGACAACTTCAATACATGTTGACAGATCTTATTCGTAGAGATATAGAAATTGATGGTAATGTAGAATCCTATACAGCTATAGAAGCTGTTGCATCCACAAGCAACGAATTTCTTTTAATTGTGCGTTTTTGCAATTATGCAGAATGAGAAATATCTGTAGATAGACAAAATGTTAGAACTTGTTCAAACGAATAGCATTTGACATTTTGGTAGACAGGGAAAGACAGGTTGGCGGAAAGTAAAGCCTACAGAGATATTGAAGTTAGCGTGAATGCAGTTAACCTGGAAATCAGCAGAATTTGAGTAATTGCTGGAAATTGAGTAATTTCTTCATGCAGAGAACCAGTTTTGCTGAAAAAGAGAGAACTGGAGAAGTTCAATATCGAGATGAACGATGAGCAGCTGGAAATGCAGACTTTTTCCTAATTTAGTCATTAATAGATGTAGAGAGTGGAAATTGTTAGAAATATAGAAATTGATGGAAATGTAGAAAGCTAGACTTCAGAGTACGATTAGCATCTGCAAGAAGTGAATTTCATGGAATTGGGAGATTTTGCACTTATGCAGAATGAGAAATATCTACAGATAGAGAAAATCGTAGAACTTGTTCAATTGAATTTTGGTAGATAGAGTAAGTTAATTTTGCCGAAATTGTCACAAACGGAGATATTGTTGTCAGCTTGAATGCGGGGATCTGGTAATCTGCAGCATTTGAGTAATTGGAAAAAATTGAGCTGTTCCGCAATTCAGTGAACCAGATTTGCTGAAAAGGAGAGAAATGGAGAATTTGAAGTTTGATGAGAATGCTGAGCAGCTGGAAATGCAGGGATTCTATGAAATAGAGATATTAAAGCATATAAACAGTAGAACTTTGCCGAGATATACAAATTGAATGAAATGTAGAAACTGATAGATTCAGAGAAAGAGCAGTTGATACCAGCGTTGAATTTCATGGAATTGTGAAATTTTACAATAAAGAGGAGTTGGAAATATCTGCAGTTGGAGAAAATGCTAGAAGTACATCAATGGCACGAAATAGACATTTTGCCTAATGGAGAAAGCTGGATTTGCAGCTTTGGTTCAATCACGACAACTTCAATACATGTTGGCAGATCATATTAGTAGAGATATAGAAATTGATGGTAATGTAGAATCCTATACATCTATAGAAGCTGTTGCATCCACAAGCAACGAATTTCTTGGATTTGGGCGTTTTTGCAATTATGCAGAATGAGAAATATCTGCAGATAGACAAAATGTTAGAACTTGTTTAAACGGATAGCATTTGACATTTTCGTAGACGGTGAAAAACAGGTTTGCGGAAAGTAAAGCCTACAGAGATATTGAAGTTAGCGTGAATGCAGTTAACCTGGAAATCAGCAGAATTTGAGTCATTGCGGGAAATTGAGTAATTTCTTCATGCAGAGAACCAGTTTTCCTGAAAAAGAGAGAACTGGAGAAGTTCAATATCGGGATGAACGATGAGCAGCTGGAAATGCAGACTTTTTCCTAATTTAGACATTAATAGATGTACAGAGTAGAAATTGGTAGAAATATAGAAAAAGATGGAAATGTAGAAAGCTAGACTTCAGAGTACGATTAGCATCTGGAAGAAGTGAATTTCATGGAATTGGGAGATTTTGCACTTATGCAGAATGAGAAATATCTACAGATAGAGTTAAGGGTAGAATTTCTTCAATTGACATTTTGGTAGATAGAGAAAGTTAGTTTTGGCAAAATTGACACAAACGGAGATATTGATGTTAGCTTGAATGCGGAGATCTGGTAATCTGCAGCATTTGAGTAATTGGAATATATTGAGCTGTTCCGCAATTCAGTGAACCAGATTTGCTGAAAAGGAGAGAAATGGAGAAGTTGAGGTTTGATGAGAATGCTGAGCAGCTGGAAATGCAGGGATTCCATGAAATAGAGATATTAAAGCATATGCACAGTAGAACTTTGCTGAGATATAAAAATTGAATCAAATGTAGAAACTGATAAATTCAGAGAAAGAGCAGTTGATGCAAGCATTTAATTTCATTTAATTGTGAAATTTTACAATAATGATTAGTGGAAAATATCTGCAGCTGGAGAAAATGCTAGAAGTACATAAATGGCTCGAAATAGACATTTTGCTTAATGGAGAAAGCTAAATTTGGAGCTTTTCTTCAATCACGACAACTTCAATTCGTGTTGACAGATCATATTAGTAGAGATATAGAAATGGATAGTAATGTAGAATCCTATACAGCTATAGAAGGTGTTGCATCCACAAGCAACGAATTTCATGGAATTGGGCGTTTTTGCAATTATGGAGAATGAAAATATCTGCAGATAGACAAAATGTTAGAACTTGTTCAAACGGATAGCATTTGACATTTTGGTAGACAGGGAAAGACAGGTTTGCGGAAAGTAAAGCCTACCGAGATAATGAAGTTAGCTTGAATGCAGTTAACCTGGGAATCAGCAGAATTTGAGTAATTGCTGGAAATTGAGTAATTTCTTCATGCAGAGAACCAGTTTTCCTGAAAAAGAGAGAACTGGAGAAGTTCAATATCGGGATTAACGATGAGCAGCTGGAAATGCAGACTTGTTCCTAATTTAGACATTAATAGATGTAGAGAGTAGAAATTGGTAGAAATATAGAAAAAAATGCAAATGTAGAAAGCTAGACTTCAGAGTACAATTAGCATCTGGAAGAAATGAATTTCCTGGAATTGGGAGATTTTGCACTTATACAGAATGAGAAATATGTACAGATAGAGAAAATCTTAGAACTTGTTCAAGCGACATTTTGGTAGATAGAGAAAGTTAATTTTGCTGAAATTGTCACAAACGGAGATATTGATGTTAGCTTGAATGCGGGGATCTGGTAATCTGCAGCATTTGAGTAATTGGAAAAAATTGAGCTGTTCCGCAATTCAGTGAACCAGATTTGCTGAAAAGGAGAGAAATGGCGAATTTGAAGTTTGATGAGAATGCTGAGCAGCTGGAAATGCAGGGATTCTATGAAATAGAGATATTAAAGCATGTACACAGTTGAACTTTGCCGAAATATACAAATTGAATGAAATGTAGAAACTGATAGATTCAGAGAAAGAGCAGTTGATGCAAGCGTTGAACTTCATGGAAGTGTGAAATTTTACAATAAAGAGTAGTGAGAAATATCTGCAGCTGGAGACATTGCTAGAAGTACATCAATGGCTCGAAATAGACATTTTGCCTAATGGAGAAAGCTGGATTTGCAGCTTTACTGCAATCACGACAACTTCAATACATGTTGACAGATCTTATTCGTAGAGATATAGAAATTGATGGTAATGTAGAATCCTATACAGCTATAGAAGCTGTTGCATCCACAAGCAACGAATTTCTTTTAATTGTGCGTTTTTGCAATTATGCAGAATGAGAAATATCTGTAGATAGACAAAATGTTAGAACTTGTTCAAACGGATAGCATTTGACATTTTGGTAGACAGGGAAAGACAGGTTGGCGGAAAGTAAAGCCTACAGAGATATTGAAGTTATCGTGAATGCAGTTAACCTGGAAATCAGCAGAATTTGAGTAATTGCTGGAAATTGAGTAATTTCTTCATGCAGAGAACCAGTTTTGCTGAAAAAGAGAGAACTGGAGAAGTTCAATATCGAGATGAACGATGAGCAGCTGGAAATGCAGACTTTTTCCTAATTTAGACATTAATAGATGTAGAGAGTGGAAATTGTTAGAAATATAGAAATTGATGGAAATGTAGAAAGCTAGACTTCAGAGTACGATTAGCATCTGCAAGAAGTGAATTTCATGGAATTGGGAGATTTTGCACTTATGCAGAATGAGAAATATCTACAGATAGAGAAAATCGTAGAACTTGTTCAATTGACATTTTGGTAGATAGAGAAAGTTAATTTTGCCTAAATTGATACAAACGGAGATATTGATGTTAGCTTGAATGCGCAGATCAGGTAATCTGCAGCATTTGAGTAATTGGAAAAAAATCAGCTGTTCCCTAATTCAGAGAACCAGATTTGCTGAAAAGGAAAGAAATGGAGAATTTGAAGTTTGATGAGAATGCTGAGCATTGGAAATGCAGGCATACTATGAAATAGAGATATTAAAGCATATGCACAGTAGAACTTTGCCGAGATATACAAATTGAATGAAATGTAGAAACTGATAGATTCAGAGAAAGAGCAGTTGATGCAAGCGTTGAACATCATGGAATTGTGAAATTTTACAATAAAGAGGAGTGGGAAATATCTGCAGCTGGAGAAAATGCTAGAAGTACATCAATGGCTCGAAATAGACATTTTGCCTAATGGAGAAAGCTGGATTTGCAGCTTTATTGCAATCACGACAACTTCAATACATGTTGACAGATCATATTCGTAGAGATATAGAAATTGATGGTAATGTGGAATCCGATACAGCTATAGAAGGTGTTGCATCTACAAGCAACGAATTTCTAGGAATTGGGCGTTTTTGCAGTTAGCAGAATGAGAAATATCTGCAGATAGACAACATGTTAGAACTTGTTCAAACGGATAGCATTTGACATTTTGGTAGACAGGGAAAGACAGGATGGCGGAAAGTAAAGCCTACAGAGATATTGAAGTTAGCGTGAATGCAGTTAATCTGGAAATCAGCAGAATTTGAGTAATTGCTGGAAATTGAGTAATTTCTTCATGCAGAGAACCAGTTTTGCTGAAAAAGAGAGAACTGGAGAAGTTCAATATCGGGATGAACCATGAGCAGCTGGCAATGCAGACTTTTTCCTAATTTAGACATTAATAGATGTAGAGAGTAGAAATTGTTAGAAATATAGAAATGGATGGAAATGTAGAAAGCTAGACTTCAGAGTACGATTAGCATCTGCAAGAAGTGAATTTCATGGAATTGGGAGATTTTGCACTTATGCAGAATGAGAAATATCTACAGATAGAGTTAAGGGTAGAATTTCTTCAATTGACATTTTGGTAGATAGAGAAAGTTAGTTTTGGCGAAATTGACACAAACGGAGATATTGATGTTAGCTTGAATGCAGAGATCTGATAATCTGCAGCATTTGAGAATTTGGAAGAAATTGAGCTGTTCCGCAATTCAGAGAACCAGATTTGCTGAAAAGGAGAGAAATGGAGAATTTGAAGTTTGATGAGAATGCTGAGCAGCTGGAAATGCAGGGATTCCATGAAATAGAGATATTAAAGCATATGCACAGTAGAACTTTGCCGAGATATACAAATTGAATGAAATGTAGAAACTGATAGATTCAGAGAAAGAGCAGTTGATGCAAGCATTGAATTTCATTTATTGTGAAATTTTGCAATAATGAGGAGTGGGAAATATCTGCAGCTGGAGAAAATGCTAGAAGTACATCAATGGCTCGAAATAGACATTTTGCCTAATGGAGAAAGGTAGATTTGCAGCTTTTCTTCAATCACGACAACTTCATTACATGTTGGCAGATCATATTAGTAGAGATGTAGAAATTGATAGTAATGTCGAATCCTATACAGCTATAGAAGCTGTTGCATCCACAAGCAACGAATTACTTGGAATTGGGCGTTTTTGCAATTATGCAGCATGAGCAATATCTGCAGATAGACAAAATGTTATTACTTGTTCAAACGGATAGCATTTGACATTTTGCTAGACAGGGAAAGCCAGGTTTGCGGAAAGTAAAGCATACAGAGACATTGAAGTTAGCGTGAATGCAGTTAATCTGGAAATCAGCAGAATTTGAGTAATTGCTGGAAATTGAGTAATTTCTTCATGCAGAGAACCAGTTTTCCTGAAAAGGAGAGAACTGGAGAAGTTCAATATCGGGATGAACCATGAGCAGCTGGAAATGCAGACTTTTTCCTAATTTAGACATTAATAGATGTAGAGAGTAGAAATTGGTAGAAAAATATAAAAATTGATGGAAATGTAAAAAGGTAGACTTCAGAGTACAATTAGCATCTGGAAGAAGTGAATTTCATGGAATTGGGAGATTGTGCACTTATACAGAATGAGAAATATCTACAGATAGAGAAAATCTTAGAACTTGTTCAATTGAATTTTGGTAGATAGAGAAAGTTAATTTTGCCGAAATTGTCACAAACGGAGATATTGATGTTAGCTTGAATGCGGAGATCTGGTAATCTGCAGCATTTGAGTAATTGGAAAAAATTGAGCTGTTCCGCAATTCAGTGAACCAGATTTGCTGAAAAGGAGAGAAATGGAGAATTTGAAGTTTGATGAGAATGCTGAGCAGCTGGAAATGCAGGGATTCTATGAAATAGAGATATTAAAGCATATACACAGTTGAAATTTGCCGAGATATACAAATTGAATGAAATGTAGAAACTGATAGATTCAGAGAAAGAGCAGTTGATGCAAGCGTTGAACTTCATGGAATTGTGAAATTTTACAATAAAGAGGAGTGGGAAATATCTGCAGCTGGAGAAAATGCTAGAAGTACATCAATGGCTCGAAATAGACATTTTGCCTAATGGAGAAAGCTGGATTTGCAGCTTTACTGCAGTCACGACAACTTCAATACATGTTGACAGATCATATTCGTAGAGATATAGAAATTGATGGTAATGTAGAATCCTATACAGCTATA
Source organism: Cetorhinus maximus (assembly GCF_964194155.1). Classification (NCBI taxonomy): domain Eukaryota; kingdom Metazoa; phylum Chordata; class Chondrichthyes; order Lamniformes; family Cetorhinidae; genus Cetorhinus; species Cetorhinus maximus. Next base: position 109,541,338 of record NC_135885.1, read on the forward strand.
GAAGGTGTTGCATCTACAAGCAACGAATTTCTAGGAATTGGGCCTTTTTGCAATTATGCAGCATGAGCAATAACTGCAGATTGACAAAATGTTAGAACTTGTTCAAACGGATAGCATTTGACATTTTGCTAGACAGGGAAAGCCAGTTTTGCGGAAAGTAAATCCTACAGAGACATTGAAGTTAGCGTGAATGCAGTTAAACTGGAAATCAGCAGAATTTGAGTAATTGCTGGAAATTCAGTAGTTTCTTCATGCAGAGAAACAGTTTTGCTGATAAAGAAGAACTGGAGAAGTTGAATATCGAGATGAACGATGAGCAGCTGGAAATGCAGACTTGTTCCTATTTTAGACATTAATAGATGTAGAGATTAGAAATGGGTAGAAATATAGAAATTGATGGAAATGTAGAAAGCTAGACTTCAGAGTACGATTAGCATCTGCAAGAAGTGAATTTCATGGAATTGGGAGATTGTGCACTTATGCAGAATGAGAAATATCTACAGATAGAGAAAATCGTAGAACTTGTTCAATTGACATTTTGATAGATAGAGAAAGTTAATTTTGCCTAAATTGATACAAACGGAGATATTGATGTTAGCTTGAATGCGCAGATCAGGTAATCTGCAGCATTTGTGTAATTGGAAAAAAATGAGCTGTTCTCTAATTCAGAGAACCAGATATGCTGAAAAGGAGAGAAATGGAGAATTTGAAGTTTGATGAGAATGCTGAGCAGCTGGAAATGCATGGATTCTACGAAATAGGGATATTAAAGCATATGCACAGTAGAACTTTGCCGAGATATACAAATTGAATGAAGTGTAGAAACTGATAGATTCAGAGAAAGAGCAGATGATGCAAGCGTTGAATTTCATGGAATTGTGAAATTTTACAGCAATGATGAGATGGAAATATCTGCAGCTGGAGAAAATGCTAGAAGTACATCAATGGCTCGAAATAGACATTTTGCCTAATGGAGAAAGCTGGATTTGCAGCTTTACTGCAATCACGACAACTTCAATACATGTTGACAGATCATATTCGTAGAGATATAGAAATTGATGGTAATGTATAATCCTATACAGCTATAGAAGGTGTTGCATCTCCAAGCAACGAATTTCTAGGAATTGGGCGTTTTTGCAGTTAGCAGAATGAGAAATATCTGCAGATAGACAAAATGTTAGAACTTGTTCAAACGGATAGCATTTGACATTTTGGTAGACAGGGAAAGCCAGTTCTGCGGAAAGTAAAGCCTACAGAGATATTGAAGTTAGCGGGAATGCAGTTAATCTGGAAATCGGCAGTATTTGAGTAATTGCTGGAAATTGAGTAGTTTCTTCATGCTGAGAAACAGTTTTGCTGATAAAGAAGAACTGGAGAAGTTCAATATCGAGATGAACGAAGAGCAGCAGGAAATGCAGACTTGTTCCTAATTTAGACATTAATAGATGTAGAGAGTAGAAATTGGTAGAAATATAGAAATTGATGTAAATATAGAAAGCTAGACTTCAAAGTAGGATTAGCATCTGCAAGAAGTGAATTTCATGGAATTGGGATATTTTGCACTTATACAGAAATAGAAATATCTACAGATAGAGAAAATCTTAGAACTTGTTCAATTGACATTTTGGTAGATGGAGCAAGTTAATTATGCCTAAATTGACACAAACGCAGATATTGATGTTGGCTTGAAAGCGGAGATCTGGCAATCTGCAGCATTTGAGTAATTGGAAAAAATTGACCTGTTCCGCAATTCAGTGAACCAGATTTGCTGAAAAGGAGAGAAATGGAGAATTTGAAGTTTGATGAGAATGCTGAGCAGCTGGAAATGCAGGGATTCTATGAAATAGAGATATTAAAGCATATAAACAGTAGAACTTTGCCGAGATATACAAATTGAATGAAATGTAGAAACTGATAGATTCAGAGAAAGAGCAGTTGATACCAGCGTTGAATTTCATGGAATTGTGAAATTTTACAATAAAGAGGAGTTGGAAATATCTGCAGTTGGAGAAAATGCTAGAAGTACATCAATGGCACGAAATAGACATTTTGCCTAATGGAGAAAGCTGGATTTGCAGCTTTGGTTCAATCACGACAACTTCAATACATGTTGGCAGATCATATTAGTAGAGATATAGAAATTGATGGTAATGTAGAATCCTATACATCTATAGAAGCTGTTGCATCCACAAGCAACGAATTTCTTGGAATTGGGCGTTTTTGCAATTATGCAGAATGAGAAATATCTGCAGATAGACAAAATGTTAGAACTTGTTTAAACGGATAGCATTTGACATTTTCGTAGACGGTGAAAGACAGGTTTGCGGAAAGTAAAGCCTACAGAGATATTGAAGTTAGCGTGAATGCAGTTAACCTGGAAATCAGCAGAATTTGAGTCATTGCGGGAAATTGAGTAATTTCTTCATGCAGAGAACCAGTTTTCCTGAAAAAGAGAGAACTGGAGAAGTTCAATATCGGGATGAACGATGAGCAGCTGGAAATGCAGACTTTTTCCTAATTTAGACATTAATAGATGTAGAGAGTAGAAATTGGTAGAAATATAGAAAAAGATGGAAATGTAGAAAGCTAGACTTCAGAGTACGATTAGCATCTGCAAGAAGTGAATTTCATGGAATTGGGAGATTTTGCACTTATGCAGAATGAGAAATATCTACAGATAGAGTTAAGGGTAGAATTTCTTCAATTGACATTTTGGTAGATAGAGAAAGTTAGTTTTGGCAAAATTGACACAAACGGAGATATTGATGTTAGCTTGAATGCGGAGATCTGGTAATCTGCAGCATTTGAGTAATTGGAATATATTGAGCTGTTCCGCAATTCAGTGAACCAGATTTGCTGAAAAGGAGAGAAATGGAGAAGTTGAAGTTTGATGAGAATGCTGAGCAGCTGGAAATGCAGGGATTCCATGAAATAGAGATATTAAAGCATATGCACAGTAGAACTTTGCTGAGATATAAAAATTGAATCAAATGTAGAAACTGATAAATTCAGAGAAAGAGCAGTTGATGCAAGCATTTAATTTCATTTAATTGTGAAATTTGACAATAATGATTAGTGGAAAATATCTGCAGCTGGAGAAAATGCTAGAAGTACATAAATGGCTCGAAAGAGACATTTTGCTTAATGGAGAAAGCTAAATTTGGAGCTTTTCTTCAATCACGACAACTTCAATTCGTGTTGACAGATCATATTAGTAGAGATATAGAAATGGATAGTAATGTAGAATCCTATACAGCTATAGAAGGTGTTGCATCCACAAGCAACGAATTTCATGGAATTGGGCGTTTTTGCAATTATGGAGAATGAAAATATCTGCAGATAGACAAAATGTTAGAACTTGTTCAAACGGATAGCATTTGACATTTTGGTAGACAGCGAAAGACAGGTTTGCGGAAAGTAAAGCCTACCGAGATAATGAAGTTAGCGTGAATGCAGTTAACCTGGGAATCAGCAGAATTTGAGTCATTGCTGGAAATTGAGAAATTTCTTCATGCAGAGAACCAGTTTTCCTGAAAAAGAGAGAACTGGAGAAGTTCAATATCGGGATTAACGATGAGCAGCTGGAAATGCAGACTTGTTCCTAATTTAGACATTAATAGATGTAGAGAGTAGAAATTGGTAGAAATATAGAAAAAAATGCAAATGTAGAAAGCTAGACTTCAGAGTACAATTAGCATCTGGAAGAAATGAATTTCCTGGAATTGGGAGATTTTGCACTTATACAGAATGAGAAATATGTACAGATAGAGAAAATCTTAGAACTTGTTCAAGCGACAATTTGGTAGATAGAGAAAGTTAATTTTGCCTAAATTGTCACAAACGGAGATATTGATGTTAGCTTGAATGCGGGGATCTGGTAATCTGCAGCATTTGAGTAATTGGAAAAAATTGAGCTGTTCCGCAATTCAGTGAACCAGATTTGCTGAAAAGGAGAGAAATGGCGAATTTGAAGTTTGATGAGAATGCTGAGCAGCTGGAAATGCAGGGATTCTATGAAATAGAGATATTAAAGCATGTACACAGTTGAACTTTGCCGAAATATACAAATTGAATGAAATGTAGAAACTGATAGATTCAGAGAAAGAGCAGTTGATGCAAGCGTTGAACTTCATGGAATTGTGAAATTTTACAATAAAGAATAGTGAGAAATATCTGCAGCTGGAGACATTGCTAGAAGTACATCAATGGCTCGAAATAGACATTTTGCCTAATGGAGAAAGCTGGATTTGCAGCTTTACTGCAATCACGACAACTTCAATACATGTTGACAGATCTTATTCGTAGAGATATAGAAATTGATGGTAATGTAGAATCCTATACAGCTATAGAAGCTGTTGCATCCACAAGCAACGAATTTCTTTTAATTGTGCGTTTTTGCAATTATGCAGAATGAGAAATATCTGTAGATAGACAAAATGTTAGAACTTGTTCAAACGGATAGCATTTGACATTTTGGTAGACAGGGAAAGACAGGTTGGCGGAAAGTAAAGCCTACAGAGATATTGAAGTTATCGTGAATGCAGTTAACCTGGAAATCAGCAGAATTTGAGTAATTGCTGGAAATTGAGTAATTTCTTCATGCAGAGAACCAGTTTTGCTGAAAAAGAGAGAACTGGAGAAGTTCAATATCGAGATGAACGATGAGCAGCTGGAAATGCAGACTTTTTCCTAATTTAGACATTAATAGATGTAGAGAGTGGAAATTGTTAGAAATATAGAAATTGATGGAAATGTAGAAAGCTAGACTTCAGAGTACGATTAGCATCTGCAAGAAGTGAATTTCATGGAATTGGGAGATTTTGCACTTATGCAGAATGAGAAATATCTACAGATAGAGAAAATCGTAGAACTTGTTCAATTGACATTTTGGTAGATAGAGAAAGTTAATTTTGCCTAAATTGATACAAACGGAGATATTGATGTTAGCTTGAATGCGCAGATCAGGTAATCTGCAGCATTTTAGTAATTGGAAAAAAATCAGCTGTTCCCTAATTCAGAGAACCAGATTTGCTGAAAAGGAAAGAAATGGAGAATTTGAAGTTTGATGAGAATGCTGAGCATTGGAAATGCAGGCATACTATGAAATAGAGATATTAAAGCATATGCACAGTAGAACTTTGCCGAGATATACAAATTGAATGAAATGTAGAAACTGATAGATTCAGAGAAAGAGCAGTTGATGCAAGCGTTGAACATCATGGAATTGTGAAATTTTACAATAAAGAGGAGTGGGAAATATCTGCAGCTGGAGAAAATGCTAGAAGTACATCAATGGCTCGAAATAGACATTTTGCCTAATGGAGAAAGCTGGATTTGCAGCTTTATTGCAATCACGACAACTTCAATACATGTTGACAGATCATATTCGTAGAGATATAGAAATTGATGGTAATGTGGAATCCGATACAGCTATAGAAGGTGTTGCATCTACAAGCAACGAATTTCTAGGAATTGGGCGTTTTTGCAGTTAGCAGAATGAGAAATATCTGCAGATAGACAACATGTTAGAACTTGTTCAAACGGATAGCATTTGACATTTTGGTAGACAGGGAAAGACAGGATGGCGGAAAGTAAAGCCTACAGAGATATTGAAGTTAGCGTGAATGCAGTTAATCTGGAAATCAGCAGAATTTGAGTAATTGCTGGAAATTGAGTAATTTCTTCATGCAGAGAACCAGTTTTGCTGAAAAAGAGAGAACTGGAGAAGTTCAATATCGGGATGAACGATGAGCAGCTGGCAATGCAGACTTTTTCCTAATTTAGACATTAATAGATGTAGAGAGTAGAAATTGTTAGAAATATAGAAATGGATGGAAATGTAGAAAGCTAGACTTCAGAGTACGATTAGCATCTGCAAGAAGTGAATTTCATGGAATTGGGAGATTTTGCACTTATGCAGAATGAGAAATATCTACAGATAGAGTTAAGGGTAGAATTTCTTCAATTGACATTTTGGTAGATAGAGAAAGTTAGTTTTGGCGAAATTGACACAAACGGAGATATTGATGTTAGCTTGAATGCAGAGATCTGATAATCTGCAGCATTTGAGTATTTGGAAGAAATTGAGCTGTTCCGCAATTCAGAGAACCAGATTTGCTGAAAAGGAGAGAAATGGAGAATTTGAAGTTTGATGAGAATGCTGAGCAGCTGGAAATGCAGGGATTCCATGAAATAGAGATATTAAAGCATATGCACAGTAGAACTTTGCCGAGATATACAAATTGAATGAAATGTAGAAACTGATAGATTCAGAGAAAGAGCAGTTGATGCAAGCATTGAATTTCATTTATTGTGAAATTTTGCAATAATGAGGAGTGGGAAATATCTGCAGCTGGAGAAAATGCTAGAAGTACATCAATGGGTCGAAATAGACATTTTGCCTAATGGAGAAAGGTAGATTTGCAGCTTTTCTTCAATCACGACAACTTCATTACATGTTGGCAGATCATATTAGTAGAGATGTAGAAATTGATAGTAATGTCGAATCCTATACAGCTATAGAAGCTGTTGCATCCACAAGCAACGAATTACTTGGAATTGGGCGTTTTTGCAATTATGCAGCATGAGCAATATCTGCAGATAGACAAAATGTTATTACTTGTTCAAACGGATAGCATTTGACATTTTGCTAGACAGGGAAAGCCAGGTTTGCGGAAAGTAAAGCATACAGAGACATTGAAGTTAGCGTGAATGCAGTTAATCTGGAAATCAGCAGAATTTGAGTAATTGCTGGAAATTGAGTAATTTCTTCATGCAGAGAACCAGTTTTCCTGAAAAGGAGAGAACTGGAGAAGTTCAATATCGGGATGAACCATGAGCAGCTGGAAATGCAGACTTTTTCCTAATTTAGACATTAATAGATGTAGAGAGTAGAAATTGGTAGAAAAATATAAAAATTGATGGAAATGTAAAAAGGTAGACTTCAGAGTACAATTAGCATCTGGAAGAAGTGAATTTCATGGAATTGGGAGATTGTGCACTTATACAGAATGAGAAATATCTACAGATAGAGAAAATCTTAGAACTTGTTCAATTGAATTTTGGTAGATAGAGAAAGTTAATTTTGCCGAAATTGTCACAAACGGAGATATTGATGTTAGCTTGAATGCGGAGATCTGGTAATCTGCAGCATTTGAGTAATTGGAAAAAATTGAGCTGTTCCGCAATTCAGTGAACCAGATTTGCTGAAAAGGAGAGAAATGGAGAATTTGAAGTTTGATGAGAATGCTGAGCAGCTGGAAATGCAGGGATTCTATGAAATAGAGATATTAAAGCATATACACAGTTGAAATTTGCCGAGATATACAAATTGAATGAAATGTAGAAAGTGATAGATTCAGAGAAAGAGCAGTTGATGCAAGCGTTGAACTTCATGGAATTGTGAAATTTTACAATAAAGAGGAGTGGGAAATATCTGCAGCTGGAGAAAATGCTAGAAGTACATCAATGGCTCGAAATAGACATTTTGCCTAATGGAGAAAGCTGGATTTGCAGCTTTACTGCAATCACGACAACTTCAATACATGTTGACAGATCATATTCGTAGAGATATAGAAATTGATGGTAATGTATAATCCTATACAGCTATAGAAGGTGTTGCATCTCCAAGCAACGAATTTCTAGGAATTGGGCGTTTTTGCAGTTAGCAGAATGAGAAATATCTGCAGATAGACAAAATGTTAGAACTTGTTCAAACGGATAGCATTTGACATTTTGGTAGACAGGGAAAGCCAGTTCTGCCGAAAGTAAAGCCTACAGAGATATTGAAGTTAGCGGGAATGCAGTTAATCTGGAAATCGGCAGTATTTGAGTAATTGCTGGAAATTGAGTAGTTTCTTCATGCTGAGAAACAGTTTTGCTGATAAAGAAGAACTGGAGAAGTTCAATATCGAGATGAACGATGAGCAGCTGGAAATGCAGACTTGTTCCTAATTTAGACATTAATAGATGTAGAGAGTAGAAATTGGTAGAAATATAGAAAAAAATGCAAATGTAGAAAGCTAGACTTCAAAGTAGGATTAGCATCTGCAAGAAGTGAATTTCATGGAATTGGGATATTTTGCACTTATACAGAAATAGAAATATCTACAGATAGAGAAAATCTTAGAACTTGTTCAATTGACATTTTGGTAGATGGAGCAAGTTAATTATGCCTAAATTGACACAAACGCAGATATTGATGTTGGCTTGAAAGCGGAGATCTGGCAATCTGCAGCATTTGAGTAATTGGAAAAAATTGACCTGTTCCGCAATTCAGTGAACCAGATTTGCTGAAAAGGAGAGAAATGGAGAATTTGAAGTTTGATGAGAATGCTGAGCATCTGGAAATGCAGGGATTCTATGAAATAGAGATATTAAAGCATACAAACAGTAGAACTTTGCCGAGATATACAAATTGAATGAAATGTAGAAACTGATAGATTCAGAGAAAGAGCAGTTGATGCAAGCGTTGAATTTCATGGAATTGTGAAATTTTACAATAAAGAGCAGTTGGAAATATCTGCAGCTGGAGAAAATGCTAGAAGTACATCAATGGCACGAAATAGTCATTTTGCCTAATGGAGAATGCTAGATTTGCAGCTTTTCTGCAATCACGACAACTTCAACACATGTTGGCAGATCATATTAGTAGAGATATAGAAATTGATAGTAATGTAGAATCCTATACAGCTATAGAAGCTGTTGCATCCACAAGCAACGAATTTCTTGGAATTGGGCGTTTTTGCAATTATGCAGAATGAGAAATATCTGCAGATAGACAAAATGTTAGAACTTGTTCAAACGGATAGCATTTGACATTTTGGTAGACAGGGAATGCCAGTTTTGCGGAAAGTAAAGCCTACAGAGATATTGAAGTTAGCGTGAATGCAGTTAACCTGGAAATCAGCAGAATTTGAGTAATTGCTGGAAATTGAGTAATTTCTTCATACAGAGAACCAGTTTTGCTGAAAAAGACAGAACTGGAGAAGTTCAATATCGAGCTGACCGATGAGCAGCTTGAAATGCAGACTTGTTCCAAATTTAGACATTAATAGATGTAGAGAGTAGAAATTGGTAGAAATATAGAAATTGATGGAAATGTAGAAAGCTAGACTTCAGAGTACAATTAGCATCTGCAATAAGTGAATTTCATGGAATTGGGAGATTTTGCACTTATGCAGAATGAGAAATATCTACAGATAGAGTTAAGGGTAGAATTTCTTCAATTGACATTTTGGTAGATAGAGAAAGTTAGTTTTGGCGAAATTGACACAAACGGAGATATTGATGTTAGCTTGAATGCGGAGATCTGGTAATCTGCAGCATTTGAGTAATTGGAATAAAATCAGCTGTTCCCTAATTCAGAGAACCAGATTTGCTGAAAAGGAAAGAAATGGAGAATTTGAAGTTTGATGAGAATGCTGAGCATTGGAAATGCAGGCATACTATGAAATAGAGATATTAAAGCATATGCACAGTAGAACTTTGCCGAGATATACAAATTGAATGAAATGTAGAAACTGATAGATTCTGAGAAAGAGCAGTTGATGCAAGCGTTGAACATCATGGAATTGTGAAATTTTACAATAAAGAGGAGTGGGAAATATCTGCAGCTGGAGAAAATGCTAGAAGTACATCAATGGCTCGAAATAGACATTTTGCCTAATGGAGAAAGCTGGATTTGCAGCTTTATTGCAATCACGACAACTTCAATACATGTTGACAGATCATATTCGTAGAGATATAGAAATTGATGGTAATGTGGAATCCGATACAGCTATAGAAGGTGTTGCATCTACAAGCAACGAATTTCTAGGAATTGGGCGTTTTTGCAGTTAGCAGAATGAGAAATATCTGCAGATAGACAACATGTTAGAACTTGTTCAAACGGATAGCATTTGACATTTTGGTAGACAGGGAAAGCCAGTTTTGCGGAAAGTAAAGCCTACAGAGATATTGAAGTTAGCGGGAATGCAGTTAATCTGGAAATCAGCAGAATTTGAGTAATTGCTGGAAATTGAGTAGTTTCTTCATGCAGAGAATCAGTTTTGCTGATAACGAAGAACTGGAGAAGTTCAATATCGAGATGAACGATGAGCAGCTGGAAATGCAGACTTGTTCCTAATTTAGACATTAATAGATGTAGAGAGTAGAAATTGGTAGAAATATAGAAAATGATGGAAATGTAGAAAGCTAGACCTCAGAGTACAATTAGCATCTGGAAGAAGTGAATTTCATGGAATTGGGAGATTTTGCACTTATACAGAACGAGAAATATCTACAGATAGAGAAAATCTTAGAACTTGTTCAATTGAATTTTGGTAGATAGAGTAAGTTAATTTTGCCGAAATTGTCACAAACGGAGATATTGTTGTCAGCTTGAATGCGGGGATCTGGTAATCTGCAGCATTTGAGTAATTGGAAAAAATTGAGCTGTTCCGCAATTCAGTGAACCAGATTTGCTGAAAAGGAGAGAAATGGAGAATTTGAAGTTTGATGAGAATGCTGAGCAGCTGGAAATGCAGGGATTCTATGAAATAGAGATATTAAAGCATATAAACAGTAGAACTTTGCCGAGATATACAAATTGAATGAAATGTAGAAACTGATAGATTCAGAGAAAGAGCAGTTGATACCAGCGTTGAATTTCATGGAATTGTGAAATTTTACAATAAAGAGGAGTTGGAAATATCTGCAGTTGGAGAAAATGCTAGAAGTACATCAATGGCACGAAATAGACATTTTGCCTAATGGAGAAAGCTGGATTTGCAGCTTTGGTTCAATCACGACAACTTCAATACATGTTGGCAGATCATATTAGTAGAGATATAGAAATTGATGGTAATGTAGAATCCTATACATCTATAGAAGCTGTTGCATCCACAAGCAACGAATTTCTTGGAATTGGGCGTTTTTGCAATTATGCAGAATGAGAAATATCTGCAGATAGACAAAATGTTAGAACTTGTTCAAACGGATAGCATTTGACATTTTGGTAGACAGGGAATGCCAGTTTTGCGGAAAGTAAAGCCTACAGAGATATTGAAGTTAGCGTGAATGCAGTTAACCTGGAAATCAGCAGAATTTGAGTAATTGCTGGAAATTGAGTAATTTCTTCATACAGAGAACCAGTTTTGCTGAAAAAGACAGAACTGGAGAAGTTCAATATCGAGCTGACCGATGAGCAGCTTGAAATGCAGACTTGTTCCAAATTTAGACATTAATAGATGTAGAGAGTAGAAATTGGTAGAAATATAGAAATTGATGGAAATGTAGAAAGCTAGACTTCAGAGTACAATTAGCATCTGCAATAAGTGAATTTCATGGAATTGGGAGATTTTGCACTTATGCAGAATGAGAAATATCTACAGATAGAGTTAAGGGTAGAATTTCTTCAATTGACATTTTGGTAGATAGAGAAAGTTAGTTTTGGCGAAATTGACACAAACGGAGATATTGATGTTAGCTTGAATGCGGAGATCTGGTAATCTGCAGCATTTGAGTAATTGGAATAAAATCAGCTGTTCCCTAATTCAGAGAACCAGATTTGCTGAAAAGGAAAGAAATGGAGAATTTGAAGTTTGATGAGAATGCTGAGCATTGGAAATGCAGGCATACTATGAAATAGAGATATTAAAGCATATGCACAGTAGAACTTTGCCGAGATATACAAATTGAATGAAATGTAGAAACTGATAGATTCTGAGAAAGAGCAGTTGATGCAAGCGTTGAACATCATGGAATTGTGAAATTTTACAATAAAGAGGAGTGGGAAATATCTGCAGCTGGAGAAAATGCTAGAAGTACATCAATGGCTCGAAATAGACATTTTGCCTAATGGAGAAAGCTGGATTTGCAGCTTTATTGCAATCACGACAACTTCAATACATGTTGACAGATCATATTCGTAGAGATATAGAAATTGATGGTAATGTGGAATCCGATACAGCTATAGAAGGTGTTGCATCTACAAGCAACGAATTTCTAGGAATTGGGCGTTTTTGCAGTTAGCAGAATGAGAAATATCTGCAGATAGACAACATGTTAGAACTTGTTCAAACGGATAGCATTTGACATTTTGGTAGACAGGGAAAGCCAGTTTTGCGGAAAGTAAAGCCTACAGAGATATTGAAGTTAGCGGGAATGCAGTTAATCTGGAAATCAGCAGAATTTGAGTAATTGCTGGAAATTGAGTAGTTTCTTCATGCAGAGAATCAGTTTTGCTGATAACGAAGAACTGGAGAAGTTCAATATCGAGATGAACGATGAGCAGCTGGAAATGCAGACTTGTTCCTAATTTAGACATTAATAGATGTAGAGAGTAGAAATTGGTAGAAATATAGAAAATGATGGAAATGTAGAAAGCTAGACCTCAGAGTACAATTAGCATCTGGAAGAAGTGAATTTCATGGAATTGGGAGATTTTGCACTTATACAGAACGAGAAATATCTACAGATAGAGAAAATCTTAGAACTTGTTCAATTGAATTTTGGTAGATAGAGTAAGTTAATTTTGCCGAAATTGTCACAAACGGAGATATTGTTGTCAGCTTGAATGCGGGGATCTGGTAATCTGCAGCATTTGAGTAATTGGAAAAAATTGAGCTGTTCCGCAATTCAGTGAACCAGATTTGCTGAAAAGGAGAGAAATGGAGAATTTGAAGTTTGATGAGAATGCTGAGCAGCTGGAAATGCAGGGATTCTATGAAATAGAGATATTAAAGCATATAAACAGTAGAACTTTGCCGAGATATACAAATTGAATGAAATGTAGAAACTGATAGATTCAGAGAAAGAGCAGTTGATACCAGCGTTGAATTTCATGGAATTGTGAAATTTTACAATAAAGAGGAGTTGGAAATATCTGCAGTTGGAGAAAATGCTAGAAGTACATCAATGGCACGAAATAGACATTTTGCCTAATGGAGAAAGCTGGATTTGCAGCTTTGGTTCAATCACGACAACTTCAATACATGTTGGCAGATCATATTAGTAGAGATATAGAAATTGATGGTAATGTAGAATCCTATACATCTATAGAAGCTGTTGCATCCACAAGCAACGAATTTCTTGGAATTGGGCGTTTTTGCAATTATGCAGAATGAGAAATATCTGCAGATAGACAAAATGTTAGAACTTGTTTAAACGGATAGCATTTGACATTTTCGTAGACGGTGAAAGACAGGTTTGCGGAAAGTAAAGCCTACAGAGATATTGAAGTTAGCGTGAATGCAGTTAACCTGGAAATCAGCAGAATTTGAGTCATTGCGGGAAATTGAGTAATTTCTTCATGCAGAGAACCAGTTTTCCTGAAAAAGAGAGAACTGGAGAAGTTCAATATCGGGATGAACGATGAGCAGCTGGAAATGCAGACTTTTTCCTAATTTAGACATTAATAGATGTAGAGAGTAGAAATTGGTAGAAATATAGAAAAAGATGGAAATGTAGAAAGCTAGACTTCAGAGTACGATTAGCATCTGCAAGAAGTGAATTTCATGGAATTGGGAGATTTTGCACTTATGCAGAATGAGAAATATCTACAGATAGAGTTAAGGGTAGAATTTCTTCAATTGACATTTTGGTAGATAGAGAAAGTTAGTTTTGGCAAAATTGACACAAACGGAGATATTGATGTTAGCTTGAATGCGGAGATCTGGTAATCTGCAGCATTTGAGTAATTGGAATATATTGAGCTGTTCCGCAATTCAGTGAACCAGATTTGCTGAAAAGGAGAGAAATGGAGAAGTTGAAGTTTGATGAGAATGCTGAGCAGCTGGAAATGCAGGGATTCCATGAAATAGAGATATTAAAGCATATGCACAGTAGAACTTTGCTGAGATATAAAAATTGAATCAAATGTAGAAACTGATAAATTCAGAGAAAGAGCAGTTGATGCAAGCATTTAATTTCATTTAATTGTGAAATTTGACAATAATGATTAGTGGAAAATATCTGCAGCTGGAGAAAATGCTAGAAGTACATAAATGGCTCGAAAGAGACATTTTGCTTAATGGAGAAAGCTAAATTTGGAGCTTTTCTTCAATCACGACAACTTCAATTCGTGTTGACAGATCATATTAGTAGAGATATAGAAATGGATAGTAATGTAGAATCCTATACAGCTATAGAAGGTGTTGCATCCACAAGCAACGAATTTCATGGAATTGGGCGTTTTTGCAATTATGGAGAATGAAAATATCTGCAGATAGACAAAATGTTAGAACTTGTTCAAACGGATAGCATTTGACATTTTGGTAGACAGCGAAAGACAGGTTTGCGGAAAGTAAAGCCTACCGAGATAATGAAGTTAGCGTGAATGCAGTTAACCTGGGAATCAGCAGAATTTGAGTCATTGCTGGAAATTGAGAAATTTCTTCATGCAGAGAACCAGTTTTCCTGAAAAAGAGAGAACTGGAGAAGTTCAATATCGGGATTAACGATGAGCAGCTGGAAATGCAGACTTGTTCCTAATTTAGACATTAATAGATGTAGAGAGTAGAAATTGGTAGAAATATAGAAAAAAATGCAAATGTAGAAAGCTAGACTTCAGAGTACAATTAGCATCTGGAAGAAATGAATTTCCTGGAATTGGGAGATTTTGCACTTATACAGAATGAGAAATATGTACAGATAGAGAAAATCTTAGAACTTGTTCAAGCGACAATTTGGTAGATAGAGAAAGTTAATTTTGCCTAAATTGTCACAAACGGAGATATTGATGTTAGCTTGAATGCGGGGATCTGGTAATCTGCAGCATTTGAGTAATTGGAAAAAATTGAGCTGTTCCGCAATTCAGTGAACCAGATTTGCTGAAAAGGAGAGAAATGGCGAATTTGAAGTTTGATGAGAATGCTGAGCAGCTGGAAATGCAGGGATTCTATGAAATAGAGATATTAAAGCATGTACACAGTTGAACTTTGCCGAAATATACAAATTGAATGAAATGTAGAAACTGATAGATTCAGAGAAAGAGCAGTTGATGCAAGCGTTGAACTTCATGGAATTGTGAAATTTTACAATAAAGAATAGTGAGAAATATCTGCAGCTGGAGACATTGCTAGAAGTACATCAATGGCTCGAAATAGACATTTTGCCTAATGGAGAAAGCTGGATTTGCAGCTTTACTGCAATCACGACAACTTCAATACATGTTGACAGATCTTATTCGTAGAGATATAGAAATTGATGGTAATGTAGAATCCTATACAGCTATAGAAGCTGTTGCATCCACAAGCAACGAATTTCTTTTAATTGTGCGTTTTTGCAATTATGCAGAATGAGAAATATCTGTAGATAGACAAAATGTTAGAACTTGTTCAAACGGATAGCATTTGACATTTTGGTAGACAGGGAAAGACAGGTTGGCGGAAAGTAAAGCCTACAGAGATATTGAAGTTATCGTGAATGCAGTTAACCTGGAAATCAGCAGAATTTGAGTAATTGCTGGAAATTGAGTAATTTCTTCATGCAGAGAACCAGTTTTGCTGAAAAAGAGAGAACTGGAGAAGTTCAATATCGAGATGAACGATGAGCAGCTGGAAATGCAGACTTTTTCCTAATTTAGACATTAATAGATGTAGAGAGTGGAAATTGTTAGAAATATAGAAATTGATGGAAATGTAGAAAGCTAGACTTCAGAGTACGATTAGCATCTGCAAGAAGTGAATTTCATGGAATTGGGAGATTTTGCACTTATGCAGAATGAGAAATATCTACAGATAGAGAAAATCGTAGAACTTGTTCAATTGACATTTTGGTAGATAGAGAAAGTTAATTTTGCCTAAATTGATACAAACGGAGATATTGATGTTAGCTTGAATGCGCAGATCAGGTAATCTGCAGCATTTTAGTAATTGGAAAAAAATCAGCTGTTCCCTAATTCAGAGAACCAGATTTGCTGAAAAGGAAAGAAATGGAGAATTTGAAGTTTGATGAGAATGCTGAGCATTGGAAATGCAGGCATACTATGAAATAGAGATATTAAAGCATATGCACAGTAGAACTTTGCCGAGATATACAAATTGAATGAAATGTAGAAACTGATAGATTCAGAGAAAGAGCAGTTGATGCAAGCGTTGAACATCATGGAATTGTGAAATTTTACAATAAAGAGGAGTGGGAAATATCTGCAGCTGGAGAAAATGCTAGAAGTACATCAATGGCTCGAAATAGACATTTTGCCTAATGGAGAAAGCTGGATTTGCAGCTTTATTGCAATCACGACAACTTCAATACATGTTGACAGATCATATTCGTAGAGATATAGAAATTGATGGTAATGTGGAATCCGATACAGCTATAGAAGGTGTTGCATCTACAAGCAACGAATTTCTAGGAATTGGGCGTTTTTGCAGTTAGCAGAATGAGAAATATCTGCAGATAGACAACATGTTAGAACTTGTTCAAACGGATAGCATTTGACATTTTGGTAGACAGGGAAAGACAGGATGGCGGAAAGTAAAGCCTACAGAGATATTGAAGTTAGCGTGAATGCAGTTAATCTGGAAATCAGCAGAATTTGAGTAATTGCTGGAAATTGAGTAATTTCTTCATGCAGAGAACCAGTTTTGCTGAAAAAGAGAGAACTGGAGAAGTTCAATATCGGGATGAACGATGAGCAGCTGGCAATGCAGACTTTTTCCTAATTTAGACATTAATAGATGTAGAGAGTAGAAATTGTTAGAAATATAGAAATGGATGGAAATGTAGAAAGCTAGACTTCAGAGTACGATTAGCATCTGCAAGAAGTGAATTTCATGGAATTGGGAGATTTTGCACTTATGCAGAATGAGAAATATCTACAGATAGAGTTAAGGGTAGAATTTCTTCAATTGACATTTTGGTAGATAGAGAAAGTTAGTTTTGGCGAAATTGACACAAACGGAGATATTGATGTTAGCTTGAATGCAGAGATCTGATAATCTGCAGCATTTGAGTATTTGGAAGAAATTGAGCTGTTCCGCAATTCAGAGAACCAGATTTGCTGAAAAGGAGAGAAATGGAGAATTTGAAGTTTGATGAGAATGCTGAGCAGCTGGAAATGCAGGGATTCCATGAAATAGAGATATTAAAGCATATGCACAGTAGAACTTTGCCGAGATATACAAATTGAATGAAATGTAGAAACTGATAGATTCAGAGAAAGAGCAGTTGATGCAAGCATTGAATTTCATTTATTGTGAAATTTTGCAATAATGAGGAGTGGGAAATATCTGCAGCTGGAGAAAATGCTAGAAGTACATCAATGGGTCGAAATAGACATTTTGCCTAATGGAGAAAGGTAGATTTGCAGCTTTTCTTCAATCACGACAACTTCATTACATGTTGGCAGATCATATTAGTAGAGATGTAGAAATTGATAGTAATGTCGAATCCTATACAGCTATAGAAGCTGTTGCATCCACAAGCAACGAATTACTTGGAATTGGGCGTTTTTGCAATTATGCAGCATGAGCAATATCTGCAGATAGACAAAATGTTATTACTTGTTCAAACGGATAGCATTTGACATTTTGCTAGACAGGGAAAGCCAGGTTTGCGGAAAGTAAAGCATACAGAGACATTGAAGTTAGCGTGAATGCAGTTAATCTGGAAATCAGCAGAATTTGAGTAATTGCTGGAAATTGAGTAATTTCTTCATGCAGAGAACCAGTTTTCCTGAAAAGGAGAGAACTGGAGAAGTTCAATATCGGGATGAACCATGAGCAGCTGGAAATGCAGACTTTTTCCTAATTTAGACATTAATAGATGTAGAGAGTAGAAATTGGTAGAAAAATATAAAAATTGATGGAAATGTAAAAAGGTAGACTTCAGAGTACAATTAGCATCTGGAAGAAGTGAATTTCATGGAATTGGGAGATTGTGCACTTATACAGAATGAGAAATATCTACAGATAGAGAAAATCTTAGAACTTGTTCAATTGAATTTTGGTAGATAGAGAAAGTTAATTTTGCCGAAATTGTCACAAACGGAGATATTGATGTTAGCTTGAATGCGGAGATCTGGTAATCTGCAGCATTTGAGTAATTGGAAAAAATTGAGCTGTTCCGCAATTCAGTGAACCAGATTTGCTGAAAAGGAGAGAAATGGAGAATTTGAAGTTTGATGAGAATGCTGAGCAGCTGGAAATGCAGGGATTCTATGAAATAGAGATATTAAAGCATATACACAGTTGAAATTTGCCGAGATATACAAATTGAATGAAATGTAGAAAGTGATAGATTCAGAGAAAGAGCAGTTGATGCAAGCGTTGAACTTCATGGAATTGTGAAATTTTACAATAAAGAGGAGTGGGAAATATCTGCAGCTGGAGAAAATGCTAGAAGTACATCAATGGCTCGAAATAGACATTTTGCCTAATGGAGAAAGCTGGATTTGCAGCTTTACTGCAATCACGACAACTTCAATACATGTTGACAGATCATATTCGTAGAGATATAGAAATTGATGGTAATGTATAATCCTATACAGCTATAGAAGGTGTTGCATCTCCAAGCAACGAATTTCTAGGAATTGGGCGTTTTTGCAGTTAGCAGAATGAGAAATATCTGCAGATAGACAAAATGTTAGAACTTGTTCAAACGGATAGCATTTGACATTTTGGTAGACAGGGAAAGCCAGTTCTGCCGAAAGTAAAGCCTACAGAGATATTGAAGTTAGCGGGAATGCAGTTAATCTGGAAATCGGCAGTATTTGAGTAATTGCTGGAAATTGAGTAGTTTCTTCATGCTGAGAAACAGTTTTGCTGATAAAGAAGAACTGGAGAAGTTCAATATCGAGATGAACGATGAGCAGCTGGAAATGCAGACTTGTTCCTAATTTAGACATTAATAGATGTAGAGAGTAGAAATTGGTAGAAATATAGAAAAAAATGCAAATGTAGAAAGCTAGACTTCAAAGTAGGATTAGCATCTGCAAGAAGTGAATTTCATGGAATTGGGATATTTTGCACTTATACAGAAATAGAAATATCTACAGATAGAGAAAATCTTAGAACTTGTTCAATTGACATTTTGGTAGATGGAGCAAGTTAATTATGCCTAAATTGACACAAACGCAGATATTGATGTTGGCTTGAAAGCGGAGATCTGGCAATCTGCAGCATTTGAGTAATTGGAAAAAATTGACCTGTTCCGCAATTCAGTGAACCAGATTTGCTGAAAAGGAGAGAAATGGAGAATTTGAAGTTTGATGAGAATGCTGAGCATCTGGAAATGCAGGGATTCTATGAAATAGAGATATTAAAGCATATAAACAGTAGAACTTTGCCGAGATATACAAATTGAATGAAATGTAGAAACTGATAGATTCAGAGAAAGAGCAGTTGATGCAAGCGTTGAATTTCATGGAATTGTGAAATTTTACAATAAAGAGCAGTTGGAAATATCTGCAGCTGGAGAAAATGCTAGAAGTACATCAATGGCACGAAATAGTCATTTTGCCTAATGGAGAATGCTAGATTTGCAGCTTTTCTGCAATCACGACAACTTCAACACATGTTGGCAGATCATATTAGTAGAGATATAGAAATTGATAGTAATGTAGAATCCTATACAGCTATAGAAGCTGTTGCATCCACAAGCAACGAATTTCTTGGAATTGGGCGTTTTTGCAATTATGCAGAATGAGAAATATCTGCAGATAGACAAAATGTTAGAACTTGTTCAAACGGATAGCATTTGACATTTTGGTAGACAGGGAATGCCAGTTTTGCGGAAAGTAAAGCCTACAGAGATATTGAAGTTAGCGTGAATGCAGTTAACCTGGAAATCAGCAGAATTTGAGTAATTGCTGGAAATTGAGTAATTTCTTCATACAGAGAAGCAGTTTTGCTGAAAAAGACAGAACTGGAGAAGTTCAATATCGAGCTGACCGATGAGCAGCTTGAAATGCAGACTTGTTCCAAATTTAGACATTAATAGATGTAGAGAGTAGAAATTGGTAGAAATATAGAAATTGATGGAAATGTAGAAAGCTAGACTTCAGAGTACAATTAGCATCTGCAATAAGTGAATTTCATGGAATTGGGAGATTTTGCACTTATGCAGAATGAGAAATATCTACAGATAGAGTTAAGGGTAGAATTTCTTCAATTGACATTTTGGTAGATAGAGAAAGTTAGTTTTGGCGAAATTGACACAAACGGAGATATTGATGTTAGCTTGAATGCGGAGATCTGGTAATCTGCAGCATTTGAGTAATTGGAATAAAATCAGCTGTTCCCTAATTCAGAGAACCAGATTTGCTGAAAAGGAAAGAAATGGAGAATTTGAAGTTTGATGAGAATGCTGAGCATTGGAAATGCAGGCATACTATGAAATAGAGATATTAAAGCATATGCACAGTAGAACTTTGCCGAGATATACAAATTGAATGAAATGTAGAAACTGATAGATTCTGAGAAAGAGCAGTTGATGCAAGCGTTGAACATCATGGAATTGTGAAATTTTACAATAAAGAGGAGTGGGAAATATCTGCAGCTGGAGAAAATGCTAGAAGTACATCAATGGCTCGAAATAGACATTTTGCCTAATGGAGAAAGCTGGATTTGCAGCTTTATTGCAATCACGACAACTTCAATACATGTTGACAGATCATATTCGTAGAGATATAGAAATTGATGGTAATGTGGAATCCGATACAGCTATAGAAGGTGTTGCATCTACAAGCAACGAATTTCTAGGAATTGGGCGTTTTTGCAGTTAGCAGAATGAGAAATATCTGCAGATAGACAACATGTTAGAACTTGTTCAAACGGATAGCATTTGACATTTTGGTAGACAGGGAAAGCCAGTTTTGCGGAAAGTAAAGCCTACAGAGATATTGAAGTTAGCGGGAATGCAGTTAATCTGGAAATCAGCAGAATTTGAGTAATTGCTGGAAATTGAGTAGTTTCTTCATGCAGAGAATCAGTTTTGCTGATAACGAAGAACTGGAGAAGTTCAATATCGAGATGAACGATGAGCAGCTGGAAATGCAGACTTGTTCCTAATTTAGACATTAATAGATGTAGAGAGTAGAAATTGGTAGAAATATAGAAAATGATGGAAATGTAGAAAGCTAGACCTCAGAGTACAATTAGCATCTGGAAGAAGTGAATTTCATGGAATTGGGAGATTTTGCACTTATACAGAACGAGAAATATCTACAGATAGAGAAAATCTTAGAACTTGTTCAATTGAATTTTGGTAGATAGAGTAAGTTAATTTTGCCGAAATTGTCACAAACGGAGATATTGTTGTCAGCTTGAATGCGGGGATCTGGTAATCTGCAGCATTTGAGTAATTGGAAAAAATTGAGCTGTTCCGCAATTCAGTGAACCAGATTTGCTGAAAAGGAGAGAAATGGAGAATTTGAAGTTTGATGAGAATGCTGAGCAGCTGGAAATGCAGGGATTCTATGAAATAGAGATATTAAAGCATATAAACAGTAGAACTTTGCCGAGATATACAAATTGAATGAAATGTAGAAACTGATAGATTCAGAGAAAGAGCAGTTGATACCAGCGTTGAATTTCATGGAATTGTGAAATTTTACAATAAAGAGGAGTTGGAAATATCTGCAGTTGGAGAAAATGCTAGAAGTACATCAATGGCACGAAATAGACATTTTGCCTAATGGAGAAAGCTGGATTTGCAGCTTTGGTTCAATCACGACAACTTCAATACATGTTGGCAGATCATATTAGTAGAGATATAGAAATTGATGGTAATGTAGAATCCTATACATCTATAGAAGCTGTTGCATCCACAAGCAACGAATTTCTTGGAATTGGGCGTTTTTGCAATTATGCAGAATGAGAAATATCTGCAGATAGACAAAATGTTAGAACTTGTTTAAACGGATAGCATTTGACATTTTCGTAGACGGTGAAAGACAGGTTTGCGGAAAGTAAAGCCTACAGAGATATTGAAGTTAGCGTGAATGCAGTTAACCTGGAAATCAGCAGAATTTGAGTCATTGCGGGAAATTGAGTAATTTCTTCATGCAGAGAACCAGTTTTCCTGAAAAAGAGAGAACTGGAGAAGTTCAATATCGGGATGAACGATGAGCAGCTGGAAATGCAGACTTTTTCCTAATTTAGACATTAATAGATGTAGAGAGTAGAAATTGGTAGAAATATAGAAAAAGATGGAAATGTAGAAAGCTAGACTTCAGAGTACGATTAGCATCTGCAAGAAGTGAATTTCATGGAATTGGGAGATTTTGCACTTATGCAGAATGAGAAATATCTACAGATAGAGTTAAGGGTAGAATTTCTTCAATTGACATTTTGGTAGATAGAGAAAGTTAGTTTTGGCAAAATTGACACAAACGGAGATATTGATGTTAGCTTGAATGCGGAGATCTGGTAATCTGCAGCATTTGAGTAATTGGAATATATTGAGCTGTTCCGCAATTCAGTGAACCAGATTTGCTGAAAAGGAGAGAAATGGAGAAGTTGAAGTTTGATGAGAATGCTGAGCAGCTGGAAATGCAGGGATTCCATGAAATAGAGATATTAAAGCATATGCACAGTAGAACTTTGCTGAGATATAAAAATTGAATCAAATGTAGAAACTGATAAATTCAGAGAAAGAGCAGTTGATGCAAGCATTTAATTTCATTTAATTGTGAAATTTGACAATAATGATTAGTGGAAAATATCTGCAGCTGGAGAAAATGCTAGAAGTACATAAATGGCTCGAAATAGACATTTTGCTTAATGGAGAAAGCTAAATTTGGAGCTTTTCTTCAATCACGACAACTTCAATTCGTGTTGACAGATCATATTAGTAGAGATATAGAAATGGATAGTAATGTAGAATCCTATACAGCTATAGAAGGTGTTGCATCCACAAGCAACGAATTTCATGGAATTGGGCGTTTTTGCAATTATGGAGAATGAAAATATCTGCAGATAGACAAAATGTTAGAACTTGTTCAAACGGATAGCATTTGACATTTTGGTAGACAGCGAAAGACAGGTTTGCGGAAAGTAAAGCCTACCGAGATAATGAAGTTAGCGTGAATGCAGTTAACCTGGGAATCAGCAGAATTTGAGTCATTGCTGGAAATTGAGAAATTTCTTCATGCAGAGAACCAGTTTTCCTGAAAAAGAGAGAACTGGAGAAGTTCAATATCGGGATTAACGATGAGCAGCTGGAAATGCAGACTTGTTCCTAATTTAGACATTAATAGATGTAGAGAGTAGAAATTGGTAGAAATATAGAAAAAAATGCAAATGTAGAAAGCTAGACTTCAGAGTACAATTAGCATCTGGAAGAAATGAATTTCCTGGAATTGGGAGATTTTGCACTTATACAGAATGAGAAATATGTACAGATAGAGAAAATCTTAGAACTTGTTCAAGCGACAATTTGGTAGATAGAGAAAGTTAATTTTGCCTAAATTGTCACAAACGGAGATATTGATGTTAGCTTGAATGCGGGGATCTGGTAATCTGCAGCATTTGAGTAATTGGAAAAAATTGAGCTGTTCCGCAATTCAGTGAACCAGATTTGCTGAAAAGGAGAGAAATGGCGAATTTGAAGTTTGATGAGAATGCTGAGCAGCTGGAAATGCAGGGATTCTATGAAATAGAGATATTAAAGCATGTACACAGTTGAACTTTGCCGAAATATACAAATTGAATGAAATGTAGAAACTGATAGATTCAGAGAAAGAGCAGTTGATGCAAGCGTTGAACTTCATGGAATTGTGAAATTTTACAATAAAGAATAGTGAGAAATATCTGCAGCTGGAGACATTGCTAGAAGTACATCAATGGCTCGAAATAGACATTTTGCCTAATGGAGAAAGCTGGATTTGCAGCTTTACTGCAATCACGACAACTTCAATACATGTTGACAGATCTTATTCGTAGAGATATAGAAATTGATGGTAATGTAGAATCCTATACAGCTATAGAAGCTGTTGCATCCACAAGCAACGAATTTCTTTTAATTGTGCGTTTTTGCAATTATGCAGAATGAGAAATATCTGTAGATAGACAAAATGTTAGAACTTGTTCAAACGGATAGCATTTGACATTTTGGTAGACAGGGAAAGACAGGTTGGCGGAAAGTAAAGCCTACAGAGATATTGAAGTTATCGTGAATGCAGTTAACCTGGAAATCAGCAGAATTTGAGTAATTGCTGGAAATTGAGTAATTTCTTCATGCAGAGAACCAGTTTTGCTGAAAAAGAGAGAACTGGAGAAGTTCAATATCGAGATGAACGATGAGCAGCTGGAAATGCAGACTTTTTCCTAATTTAGACATTAATAGATGTAGAGAGTGGAAATTGTTAGAAATATAGAAATTGATGGAAATGTAGAAAGCTAGACTTCAGAGTACGATTAGCATCTGCAAGAAGTGAATTTCATGGAATTGGGAGATTTTGCACTTATGCAGAATGAGAAATATCTACAGATAGAGAAAATCGTAGAACTTGTTCAATTGACATTTTGGTAGATAGAGAAAGTTAATTTTGCCTAAATTGATACAAACGGAGATATTGATGTTAGCTTGAATGCGCAGATCAGGTAATCTGCAGCATTTGAGTAATTGGAAAAAAATCAGCTGTTCCCTAATTCAGAGAACCAGATTTGCTGAAAAGGAAAGAAATGGAGAATTTGAAGTTTGATGAGAATGCTGAGCATTGGAAATGCAGGCATACTATGAAATAGAGATATTAAAGCATATGCACAGTAGAACTTTGCCGAGATATACAAATTGAATGAAATGTAGAAACTGATAGATTCAGAGAAAGAGCAGTTGATGCAAGCGTTGAACATCATGGAATTGTGAAATTTTACAATAAAGAGGAGTGGGAAATATCTGCAGCTGGAGAAAATGCTAGAAGTACATCAATGGCTCGAAATAGACATTTTGCCTAATGGAGAAAGCTGGATTTGCAGCTTTATTGCAATCACGACAACTTCAATACATGTTGACAGATCATATTCGTAGAGATATAGAAATTGATGGTAATGTGGAATCCGATACAGCTATAGAAGGTGTTGCATCTACAAGCAACGAATTTCTAGGAATTGGGCGTTTTTGCTGTTAGCAGAATGAGAAATATCTGCAGATAGACAACATGTTAGAACTTGTTCAAACGGATAGCATTTGACATTTTGGTAGACAGGGAAAGCCAGTTTTGCGGAAAGTAAAGCCTACAGAGATATTGAAGTTAGCGGGAATGCAGTTAATCTGGAAATCAGCAGAATTTGAGTAATTGCTGGAAATTGAGTAGTTTCTTCATGCAGAGAAACAGTTTTGCTGATAACGAAGAACTGGAGAAGTTCAATATCGAGATGAACGATGAGCAGCTGGAAATGCAGACTTGTTCCTAATTTAGACATTAATAGATGTAGAGAGTAGAAATTGGTAGAAATATAGAAAAAAATGCAAATGTTGAAAGCTAGACTTCAGAGTACAATTAGCATCTGGAAGAAATGAATTTCCTGGAATTGGGAGATTTTGCACTTATACAGAATGAGAAATATGTACAGATAGAGAAAATCTTAGAACTTGTTCAAGCGACATTTTGGTAGATAGAGAAAGTTAATTTTGCTGAAATTGTCACAAACGGAGATATTGATGTTAGCTTGAATGCGGATATCTGGTAATCTGCAGCATTTGAGTAATTGGAAAAAATTGAGCTGTTCCGCAATTCAGTGAACCAGATTTGCTGAAAAGGAGAGAAATGGCGAATTTGAAGTTTGATGAGAATGCTGAGCAGCTGGAAATGCAGGGATTCTATGAAATAGAGATATTAAAGCATGTACACAGTTGAACTTTGCCGAAATATACAAATTGAATGAAATGTAGAAACTGATAGATTCAGAGAAAGAGCAGTTGATGCAAGCGTTGAACTTCATGGAATTGTGAAATTTTACAATAAAGAGTAGTGAGAAATATCTGCAGCTGGAGACAATGCTAGAAGTACATCAATGGCTCGAAATAGACATTTTGCCTAATGGAGAAAGCTGGATTTGCAGCTTTACTGCAATCACGACAACTTCAATACATGTTGACAGATCTTATTCGTAGAGATATAGAAATTGATGGTAATGTAGAATCCTATACAGCTATAGAAGCTGTTGCATCCACAAGCAACGAATTTCTTTTAATTGTGCGTTTTTGCAATTATGCAGAATGAGAAATATCTGTAGATAGACAAAATGTTAGAACTTGTTCAAACGAATAGCATTTGACATTTTGGTAGACAGGGAAAGACAGGTTGGCGGAAAGTAAAGCCTACAGAGATATTGAAGTTAGCGTGAATGCAGTTAACCTGGAAATCAGCAGAATTTGAGTAATTGCTGGAAATTGAGTAATTTCTTCATGCAGAGAACCAGTTTTGCTGAAAAAGAGAGAACTGGAGAAGTTCAATATCGAGATGAACGATGAGCAGCTGGAAATGCAGACTTTTTCCTAATTTAGACATTAATAGATGTAGAGAGTGGAAATTGTTAGAAATATAGAAATTGATGGAAATGTAGAAAGCTAGACTTCAGAGTACGATTAGCATCTGCAAGAAGTGAATTTCATGGAATTGGGAGATTTTGCACTTATGCAGAATGAGAAATATCTACAGATAGAGAAAATCGTAGAACTTGTTCAATTGAATTTTGGTAGATAGAGTAAGTTAATTTTGCCGAAATTGTCACAAACGGAGATATTGTTGTCAGCTTGAATGCGGGGATCTGGTAATCTGCAGCATTTGAGTAATTGGAAAAAATTGAGCTGTTCCGCAATTCAGTGAACCAGATTTGCTGAAAAGGAGAGAAATGGAGAATTTGAAGTTTGATGAGAATGCTGAGCAGCTGGAAATGCAGGGATTCTATGAAATAGAGATATTAAAGCATATAAACAGTAGAACTTTGCCGAGATATACAAATTGAATGAAATGTAGAAACTGATAGATTCAGAGAAAGAGCAGTTGATACCAGCGTTGAATTTCATGGAATTGTGAAATTTTACAATAAAGAGGAGTTGGAAATATCTGCAGTTGGAGAAAATGCTAGAAGTACATCAATGGCACGAAATAGACATTTTGCCTAATGGAGAAAGCTGGATTTGCAGCTTTGGTTCAATCACGACAACTTCAATACATGTTGGCAGATCATATTAGTAGAGATATAGAAATTGATGGTAATGTAGAATCCTATACATCTATAGAAGCTGTTGCATCCACAAGCAACGAATTTCTTGGATTTGGGCGTTTTTGCAATTATGCAGAATGAGAAATATCTGCAGATAGACAAAATGTTAGAACTTGTTCAAACGAATAGCATTTGACATTTTGGTAGACAGGGAAAGACAGGTTGGCGGAAAGTAAAGCCTACAGAGATATTGAAGTTATCGTGAATGCAGTTAACCTGGAAATCAGCAGAATTTGAGTAATTGCTGGAAATTGAGTAATTTCTTCATGCAGAGAACCAGTTTTGCTGAAAAAGAGAGAACTGGAGAAGTTCAATATCGAGATGAACGATGAGCAGCTGGAAATGCAGACTTTTTCCTAATTTAGACATTAATAGATGTAGAGAGTGGAAATTGTTAGAAATATAGAAATTGATGGAAATGTAGAAAGCTAGACTTCAGAGTACGATTAGCATCTGCAAGAAGTGAATTTCATGGAATTGGGAGATTTTGCACTTATGCAGAATGAGAAATATCTACAGATAGAGTTAAGGGTAGAATTTCTTCAATTGACATTTTGGTAGATAGAGAAAGTTAGTTTTGGCAAAATTGACACAAACGGAGATATTGATGTTAGCTTGAATGCGGAGATCTGGTAATCTGCAGCATTTGAGTAATTGGAATATATTGAGCTGTTCCGCAATTCAGTGAACCAGATTTGCTGAAAAGGAGAGAAATGGAGAAGTTGAAGTTTGATGAGAATGCTGAGCAGCTGGAAATGCAGGGATTCCATGAAATAGAGATATTAAAGCATATGCACAGTAGAACTTTGCTGAGATATAAAAATTGAATCAAATGTAGAAACTGATAAATTCAGAGAAAGAGCAGTTGATGCAAGCATTTAATTTCATTTAATTGTGAAATTTTACAATAATTATTAGTGGAAAATATCTGCAGCTGGAGAAAATGCTAGAAGTACATAAATGGCTCGAAATAGACATTTTGCTTAATGGAGAAAGCTAAATTTGGAGCTTTTCTTCAATCACGACAACTTCAATTCGTGTTGACAGATCATATTAGTAGAGATATAGAAATGGATAGTAATGTAGAATCCTATACAGCTATAGAAGGTGTTGCATCCACAAGCAACGAATTTCATGGAATTGGGCGTTTTTGCAATTATGGAGAATGAAAATATCTGCAGATAGACAAAATGTTAGAACTTGTTCAAACGGATAGCATTTGACATTTTGGTAGACAGGGAAAGACAGGTTTGCGGAAAGTAAAGCCTACCGAGATAATGAAGTTAGCGTGAATGCAGTTAACCTGGGAATCAGCAGAATTTGAGTAATTGCTGGAAATTGAGTAATTTCTTCATGCAGAGAACCAGTTTTGCTGAAAAAGAGAGAACTGGAGAAGTTCAATATCGGGATTAACGATGAGCAGCTGGAAATGCAGACTTGTTCCTAATTTAGACATTAATAGATGTAGAGAGTAGAAATTGGTAGAAATATAGAAAAAAATGCAAATGTAGAAAGCTAGACTTCAGAGTACAATTAGCATCTGGAAGAAATGAATTTCCTGGAATTGGGAGATTTTGCACTTATACAGAATGAGAAATATGTACAGATAGAGAAAATCTTAGAACTTGTTCAAGCGACATTTTGGTAGATAGAGAAAGTTAATTTTGCCTAAATTGTCACAAACGGAGATATTGATGTTAGCTTGAATGCGGGGATCTGGTAATCTGCAGCATTTGAGTAATTGGAAAAAATTGAGCTGTTCCGCAATTCAGTGAACCAGATTTGCTGAAAAGGAGAGAAATGGCGAATTTGAAGTTTGATGAGAATGCTGAGCAGCTGGAAATGCAGGGATTCTATGAAATAGAGATATTAAAGCATGTACACAGTTGAACTTTGCCGAAATATACAAATTGAATGAAATGTAGAAACTGATAGATTCAGAGAAAGAGCAGTTGATGCAAGCGTTGAACTTCATGGAATTGTGAAATTTTACAATAAAGAATAGTGAGAAATATCTGCAGCTGGAGACATTGCTAGAAGTACATCAATGGCTCGAAATAGACATTTTGCCTAATGGAGAAAGCTGGATTTGCAGCTTTACTGCAATCACGACAACTTCAATACATGTTGACAGATCTTATTCGTAGAGATATAGAAATTGATGGTAATGTAGAATCCTATACAGCTATAGAAGCTGTTGCATCCACAAGCAACGAATTTCTTTTAATTGTGCGTTTTTGCAATTATGCAGAATGAGAAATATCTGTAGATAGACAAAATGTTAGAACTTGTTCAAACGGATAGCATTTGACATTTTGGTAGACAGGGAAAGACAGGTTGGCGGAAAGTAAAGCCTACAGAGATATTGAAGTTATCG
Source organism: Cetorhinus maximus (assembly GCF_964194155.1). Taxonomy (NCBI): domain Eukaryota; kingdom Metazoa; phylum Chordata; class Chondrichthyes; order Lamniformes; family Cetorhinidae; genus Cetorhinus; species Cetorhinus maximus. The sequence goes on from NC_135885.1 coordinate 109,570,870, forward strand.
TGAATGCAGTTAACCTGGAAATCAGCAGAATTTGAGTAATTGCTGGAAATTGAGTAATTTCTTCATGCAGAGAACCAGTTTTGCTGAAAAAGAGAGAACTGGAGAAGTTCAATATCGAGATGAACGATGAGCAGCTGGAAATGCAGACTTTTTCCTAATTTAGACATTAATAGATGTAGAGAGTGGAAATTGTTAGAAATATAGAAATGGATGGAAATGTAGAAAGCTAAACTTCAGAGTACGATTAGCATCTGCAAGAAGTGAATTTCATGGAATTGGGAGATTTTGCACTTATGCAGAATGAGAAATATCTACAGATAGAGAAAATCGTAGAACTTGTTCAATTGACATTTTGGTAGATAGAGAAAGTTAATTTTGCCTAAATTGATACAAACGGAGATATTGATGTTAGCTTGAATGCGCAGATCAGGTAATCTGCAGCATTTTAGTAATTGGAAAAAAATCAGCTGTTCCCTAATTCAGAGAACCAGATTTGCTGAAAAGGAAAGAAATGGAGAATTTGAAGTTTGATGAGAATGCTGAGCATTGGAAATGCAGGCATACTATGAAATAGAGATATTAAAGCATATGCACAGTAGAACTTTGCCGAGATATACAAATTGAATGAAATGTAGAAACTGATAGATTCAGAGAAAGAGCAGTTGATGCAAGCGTTGAACATCATGGAATTGTGAAATTTTACAATAAAGAGGAGTGGGAAATATCTGCAGCTGGAGAAAATGCTAGAAGTACATCAATGGCTCGAAATAGACATTTTGCCTAATGGAGAAAGCTGGATTTGCAGCTTTATTGCAATCACGACAACTTCAATACATGTTGACAGATCATATTCGTAGAGATATAGAAATTGATGGTAATGTGGAATCCGATACAGCTATAGAAGGTGTTGCATCTACAAGCAACGAATTTCTAGGAATTGGGCGTTTTTGCTGTTAGCAGAATGAGAAATATCTGCAGATAGACAACATGTTAGAACTTGTTCAAACGGATAGCATTTGACATTTTGGTAGACAGGGAAAGCCAGTTTTGCGGAAAGTAAAGCCTACAGAGATATTGAAGTTAGCGGGAATGCAGTTAATCTGGAAATCAGCAGAATTTGAGTAATTGCTGGAAATTGAGTAGTTTCTTCATGCAGAGAAACAGTTTTGCTGATAACGAAGAACTGGAGAAGTTCAATATCGAGATGAACGATGAGCAGCTGGAAATGCAGACTTGTTCCTAATTTAGACATTAATAGATGTAGAGAGTAGAAATTGGTAGAAATATAGAAAAAAATGCAAATGTTGAAAGCTAGACTTCAGAGTACAATTAGCATCTGGAAGAAATGAATTTCCTGGAATTGGGAGATTTTGCACTTATACAGAATGAGAAATATGTACAGATAGAGAAAATCTTAGAACTTGTTCAAGCGACATTTTGGTAGATAGAGAAAGTTAATTTTGCTGAAATTGTCACAAACGGAGATATTGATGTTAGCTTGAATGCGGATATCTGGTAATCTGCAGCATTTGAGTAATTGGAAAAAATTGAGCTGTTCCGCAATTCAGTGAACCAGATTTGCTGAAAAGGAGAGAAATGGCGAATTTGAAGTTTGATGAGAATGCTGAGCAGCTGGAAATGCAGGGATTCTATGAAATAGAGATATTAAAGCATGTACACAGTTGAACTTTGCCGAAATATACAAATTGAATGAAATGTAGAAACTGATAGATTCAGAGAAAGAGCAGTTGATGCAAGCGTTGAACTTCATGGAATTGTGAAATTTTACAATAAAGAGTAGTGAGAAATATCTGCAGCTGGAGACAATGCTAGAAGTACATCAATGGCTCGAAATAGACATTTTGCCTAATGGAGAAAGCTGGATTTGCAGCTTTACTGCAATCACGACAACTTCAATACATGTTGACAGATCTTATTCGTAGAGATATAGAAATTGATGGTAATGTAGAATCCTATACAGCTATAGAAGCTGTTGCATCCACAAGCAACGAATTTCTTTTAATTGTGCGTTTTTGCAATTATGCAGAATGAGAAATATCTGTAGATAGACAAAATGTTAGAACTTGTTCAAACGAATAGCATTTGACATTTTGGTAGACAGGGAAAGACAGGTTGGCGGAAAGTAAAGCCTACAGAGATATTGAAGTTAGCGTGAATGCAGTTAACCTGGAAATCAGCAGAATTTGAGTAATTGCTGGAAATTGAGTAATTTCTTCATGCAGAGAACCAGTTTTGCTGAAAAAGAGAGAACTGGAGAAGTTCAATATCGAGATGAACGATGAGCAGCTGGAAATGCAGACTTTTTCCTAATTTAGACATTAATAGATGTAGAGAGTGGAAATTGTTAGAAATATAGAAATTGATGGAAATGTAGAAAGCTAGACTTCAGAGTACGATTAGCATCTGCAAGAAGTGAATTTCATGGAATTGGGAGATTTTGCACTTATGCAGAATGAGAAATATCTACAGATAGAGAAAATCGTAGAACTTGTTCAATTGAATTTTGGTAGATAGAGTAAGTTAATTTTGCCGAAATTGTCACAAACGGAGATATTGTTGTCAGCTTGAATGCGGGGATCTGGTAATCTGCAGCATTTGAGTAATTGGAAAAAATTGAGCTGTTCCGCAATTCAGTGAACCAGATTTGCTGAAAAGGAGAGAAATGGAGAATTTGAAGTTTGATGAGAATGCTGAGCAGCTGGAAATGCAGGGATTCTATGAAATAGAGATATTAAAGCATATAAACAGTAGAACTTTGCCGAGATATACAAATTGAATGAAATGTAGAAACTGATAGATTCAGAGAAAGAGCAGTTGGTGCCAGCGTTGAATTTCATGGAATTGTGAAATTTTACAATAAAGAGGAGTTGGAAATATCTGCAGTTGGAGAAAATGCTAGAAGTACATCAATGGCACGAAATAGACATTTTGCCTAATGGAGAAAGCTGGATTTGCAGCTTTGGTTCAATCACGACAACTTCAATACATGTTGGCAGATCATATTAGTAGAGATATAGAAATTGATGGTAATGTAGAATCCTATACATCTATAGAAGCTGTTGCATCCACAAGCAACGAATTTCTTGGATTTGGGCGTTTTTGCAATTATGCAGAATGAGAAATATCTGCAGATAGACAAAATGTTAGAACTTGTTTAAACGGATAGCATTTGACATTTTCGTAGACAGGGAAAGACAGGTTTGCGGAAAGTAAAGCCTACAGAGATATTGAAGTTATCGTGAATGCAGTTAACCTGGAAATCAGCAGAATTTGAGTCATTGCGGGAAATTGAGTAATTTCTTCATGCAGAGAACCAGTTTTCCTGAAAAAGAGAGAACTGGAGAAGTTCAATATCGGGATGAACGATGAGCAGCTGGAAATGCAGACTTTTTCCTAATTTAGACATTAATAGATGTAGAGAGTAGAAATTGGTAGAAATATAGAAAAAGATGGAAATGTAGAAAGCTAGACTTCAGAGTACGATTAGCATCTGCAAGAAGTGAATTTCATGGAATTGGGAGATTTTGCACTTATGCAGAATGAGAAATATCTACAGATAGAGTTAAGGGTAGAATTTCTTCAATTGACATTTTGGTAGATAGAGAAAGTTAGTTTTGGCAAAATTGACACAAACGGAGATATTGATGTTAGCTTGAATGCGGAGATCTGGTAATCTGCAGCATTTGAGTAATTGGAATATATTGAGCTGTTCCGCAATTCAGTGAACCAGATTTGCTGAAAAGGTGAGAAATGGAGAAGTTGAAGTTTGATGAGAATGCTGAGCAGCTGGAAATGCAGGGATTCCATGAAATAGAGATATTAAAGCATATGCACAGTAGAACTTTGCTGAGATATAAAAATTGAATCAAATGTAGAAACTGATAAATTCAGAGAAAGAGCAGTTGATGCAAGCATTTAATTTCATTTAATTGTGAAATTTTACAATAATGATTAGTGGAAAATATCTGCAGCTGGAGAAAATGCTAGAAGTACATAAATGGCTCGAAATAGACATTTTGCTTAATGGAGAAAGCTAAATTTGGAGCTTTTCTTCAATCACGACAACTTCAATTCGTGTTGACAGATCATATTAGTAGAGATATAGAAATGGATAGTAATGTAGAATCCTATACAGCTATAGAAGGTGTTGCATCCACAAGCAACGAATTTCATGGAATTGGGCGTTTTTGCAATTATGGAGAATGAAAATATCTGCAGATAGACAAAATGTTAGAACTTGTTCAAACGGATAGCATTTGACATTTTGGTAGACAGGGAAAGACAGGTTTGCGGAAAGTAAAGCCTACCGAGATAATGAAGTTAGCGTGAATGCAGTTAACCTGGGAATCAGCAGAATTTGAGTAATTGCTGGAAATTGAGTAATTTCTTCATGCAGAGAACCAGTTTTCCTGTAAAAGAGAGAACTGGAGAAGTTCAATATCGGGATTAACGATGAGCAGCTGGAAATGCAGACTTGTTCCTAATTTAGACATTAATAGATGTAGAGAGTAGAAATTGGTAGAAATATAGAAAAAAAATGCAAATGTAGAAAGCTAGACTTCAGAGTACAATTAGCATCTGGAAGAAATGAATTTCCTGGAATTGGGAGATTTTGCACTTATACAGAATGAGAAATATGTACAGATAGAGAAAATCTTAGAACTTGTTCAAGCGACATTTTGGTAGATAGAGAAAGTTAATTTTGCTGAAATTGTCACAAACGGAGATATTGATGTTAGCTTGAATGCGGATATCTGGTAATCTGCAGCATTTGAGTAATTGGAAAAAAATGAGCTGTTCCGCAATTCAGTGAACCAGATTTGCTGAAAAGGAGAGAAATGGCGAATTTGAAGTTTGATGAGAATGCTGAGCAGCTGGAAATGCAGGGATTCTATGAAATAGAGATATTAAAGCATATACACAGTTGAACTTTGCCGAAATATACAAATTGAATGAAATGTAGAAACTGATAGATTCAGAGAAAGAGCAGTTGATGCAAGCGTTGAACTTCATGGAATTGTGAAATTTTACAATAAAGAGTAGTGAGAAATATCTGCAGCTGGAGACAATGCTAGAAGTACATCAATGGCTCGAAATAGACATTTTGCCTAATGGAGAAAGCTGGATTTGCAGCTTTACTGCAATCACGACAACTTCAATACGTGTTGTCAGATCTTATTCGTAGAGATATAGAAATTGATGGTAATGTAGAATCCTATACAGCTATAGAAGCTGTTGCATCCACAAGCAACGAATTTCTTTTAATTGTGCGTTTTTGCAATTATGCAGAATGAGAAATATCTGTAGATAGACAAAATGTTAAAACTTGTTCAAACGGATAGCATTTGACATTTTGGTAGACAGGGAAAGACAGGTTGGCGGAAAGTAAAGCCTACAGAGATATTGAAGTTATCGTGAATGCAGTTAAACTGGAAATCAGCAGAATTTGAGTAATTGCTGGAAATTGAGTAATTTCTTCATGCAGAGAACCAGTTTTGCTGAAAAAGAGAGAACTGGAGAAGTTCAATATCGAGATGAACGATGAGCAGCTGGAAATGCAGACTTTTTCCTAATTTAGACATTAATAGATGTAGAGAGTGGAAATTGTTAGAAATATAGAAATTGATGGAAATGTAGAAAGCTAGACTTCAGAGTACGATTAGCATCTGCAAGAAGTGAATTTCATGGAATTGGGAGATTTTGCACTTATGCAGAATGAGAAATATCTACAGATAGAGAAAATCGTAGAACTTGTTCAATTGACATTTTGGTAGATAGAGAAAGTTAATTTTGCCTAAATTGATACAAACGGAGATATTGATGTTAGCTTGAATGCGCAGATCAGGTAATCTGCAGCATTTGAGTAATTGGAAAAAAATCAGCTGTTCCCTAATTCAGAGAACCAGATTTGCTGAAAAGGAAAGAAATGGAGAATTTGAAGTTTGATGAGAATGCTGAGCATTGGAAATGCAGGCATACTATGAAATAGAGATATTTAAGCATATGCACAGTAGAACTTTGCCGAGATATACAAATTGAATGAAATGTAGAAACTGATAGATTCAGAGAAAGAGCAGTTGATGCAAGCGTTGAACATCATGGAATTGTGAAATTTTACAATAAAGAGGAGTGGGAAATATCTGCAGCTGGAGAAAATGCTAGAAGTACATCAATGGCTCGAAATAGACATTTTGCCTAATGGAGAAAGCTGGATTTGCAGCTTTATTGCAATCACGACAACTTCAATACATGTTGACAGATCATATTCGTAGAGATATAGAAATTGATGGTAATGTAGAATCCGATACAGCTATAGAAGGTGTTGCATCTACAAGCAACGAATTTCTAGGAATTGGGCGTTTTTGCAGATAGCAGAATGAGAAATATCTGCAGATAGACAACATGTTAGAACTTGTTTAAACGGATAGCATTTGACATTTTCGTAGACGGTGAAAGACAGGTTTGCGGAAAGTAAAGCCTACAGAGATATTGAAGTTAGCGTGAATGCAGTTAACCTGGAAATCAGCAGAATTTGAGTCATTGCGGGAAATTGAGTAATTTCTTCATGCAGAGAACCAGTTTTGCTGAAAAAGAGAGAACTGGAGAAGTTCAATATCGGGATGAACGATGAGCAGCTGGAAATGCAGACTTTTTCCTAATTTAGACATTAATAGATGCAGAGAGTAGAAATTGGTAGAAATATAGAAAAAGATGGAAATGTAGAAAGCTAGACTTCAGAGTACGATTAGCATCTGCAAGAAGTGAATTTCATGGAATTGGGAGATTTTGCACTTATGCAGAATGAGAAATATCTACAGATAGAGTTAAGGGTAGAATTTCTTCAATTGACATTTTGGTAGATAGAGAAAGTTAGTTTTGGCAAAATTGACACAAACGGAGATATTGATGTTAGCTTGAATGCGGAGATCTGGTAATCTGCAGCATTTGAGTAATTGGAATATATTGAGCTGTTCCGCAATTCAGTGAACCAGATTTGCTGAAAAGGAGAGAAATGGAGAATTTGAAGTTTGATGAGAATGCTGAGCAGCTGGAAATGCAGGGATTCCATGAAATAGAGATATTAAAGCATATGCACAGTAGAACTTTGCTGAGATATAAAAATTGAATCAAATGTAGAAACTGATAAATTCAGAGAAAGAGCAGTTGATGCAAGCATTTAATTTCATTTAATTGTGAAATTTTACAATAATGATTAGTGGAAAATATCTGCAGCTGGAGAAAATGCTAGAAGTACATAAATGGCTCGAAATAGACATTTTGCTTAATGGAGAAAGCTAAATTTGGAGCTTTTCTTCAATCACGACAACTTCAATTCGTGTTGACAGATCATATTAGTAGAGATATAGAAATGGATAGTAATGTAGAATCCTATACAGCTATAGAAGGTGTTGCATCCACAAGCAACGAATTTCATGGAATTGGGCGTTTTTGCAATTATGGAGAATGAAAATATCTGCAGATAGACAAAATGTTAGAACTTGTTCAAACGGATAGCATTTGACATTTTGGTAGACAGGGAAAGACAGGTTTGCGGAAAGTAAAGCCTACCGAGATAATGAAGTTAGCGTGAATGCAGTTAACCTGGGAATCAGCAGAATTTGAGTAATTGCTGGAAATTGAGTAATTTCTTCATGCAGAGAACCAGTTTTCCTGAAAAAGAGAGAACTGGAGAAGTTCAATATCGGGATTAACGATGAGCAGCTGGAAATGCAGACTTGTTCCTAATTTAGACATTAATAGATGTAGAGAGTAGAAATTGGTAGAAATATAGAAAAAAATGCAAATGTAGAAAGCTAGACTTCAGAGTACAATTAGCATCTGGAAGAAATGAATTTCCTGGAATTGGGAGATTTTGCACTTATACAGAATGAGAAATATGTACAGATAGAGAAAATCTTAGAACTTGTTCAAGCGACATTTTGGTAGATAGAGAAAGTTAATTTTGCTGAAATTGTCACAAACGGAGATATTGATGTTAGCTTGAATGCGGGGCTCTGGTAATCTGCAGCATTTGAGTAATTGGAAAAAATTGAGCTGTTCCGCAATTCAGTGAACCAGATTTGCTGAAAAGGAGAGAAATGGCGAATTTGAAGTTTGATGAGAATGCTGAGCAGCTGGAAATGCAGGGATTCTATGAAATAGAGATATTAAAGCATGTACACAGTTGAACTTTGCCGAAATATACAAATTGAATGAAATGTAGAAACTGATAGATTCAGAGAAAGAGCAGTTGATACCAGCATTGAATTTCATGGAATTGTGAAATTTTACAATAAAGAGGAGTTGGAAATATCTGCAGTTGGAGAAAATGCTAGAAGTACATCAATGGCACGAAATAGACATTTTGCCTAATGGAGAAAGCTGGATTTGCAGCTTTGGTTCAATCACGACAACTTCAATACATGTTGGCAGATCATATTAGTAGAGATATAGAAATTGATGGTAATGTAGAATCCTATACATCTATAGAAGCTGTTGCATCCACAAGCAACGAATTTCTTGGAATTGGGCGTTTTTGCAATTATGCAGAATGAGAAATATCTGCAGATAGACAAAATGTTAGAACTTGTTTAAACGGATAGCATTTGACATTTTCGTAGACAGGGAAAGACAGGTTTGCGGAAAGTAAAGCCTACAGAGATATTGAAGTTAGCGTGAATGCAGTTAACCTGGAAATCAGCAGAATTTGAGTCATTGCGGGAAATTGAGTAATTTCTTCATGCAGAGAACCAGTTTTCCTGAAAAAGAGAGAACTGGAGAAGTTCAATATCGGGATGAACGATGAGCAGCTGGAAATGCAGACTTTTTCCTAATGTAGACATTAATAGATGTAGAGAGTAGAAATTGGTAGAAATATAGAAATTGATGGAAATGTAGAAAGCTAGACTTCAGAGTACGATTAGCATCTGCAAGAAGTGAATTTCATGGAATTGGGAGATTTTGCACTTATGCAGAATGAGAAATATCTACAGATAGAGAAAATCGTAGAACTTGTTCAATTGAATTTTGGTAGATAGAGTAAGTTAATTTTGCCGAAATTGTCACAAACGGAGATATTGTTGTCAGCTTGAATGCGGGGATCTGGTAATCTGCAGCATTTGAGTAATTGGAAAAAATTGAGCTGTTCCGCAATTCAGTGAACCAGATTTGCTGAAAAGGAGAGAAATGGAGAATTTGAAGTTTGATGAGAATGCTGAGCAGCTGGAAATGCAGGGATTCTATGAAATAGAGATATTAAAGCATATAAACAGTAGAACTTTGCCGAGATATACAAATTGAATGAAATGTAGAAACTGATAGATTCAGAGAAAGAGCAGTTGATGCCAGCGTTGAATTTCATGGAATTGTGAAATTTTACAATAAAGAGGAGTTGGAAATATCTGCAGTTGGAGAAAATGCTAGAAGTACATCAATGGCACGAAATAGACATTTTGCCTAATGGAGAAAGCTGGATTTGCAGCTTTGGTTCAATCACGACAACTTCAATACATGTTGGCAGATCATATTAGTAGAGATATAGAAATTGATGGTAATGTAGAATCCTATACATCTATAGAAGCTGTTGCATCCACAAGCAACGAATTTCTTGGATTTGGGCGTTTTTGCAATTATGCAGAATGAGAAATATCTGCAGATAGACAAAATGTTAGAACTTGTTTAAACGGATAGCATTTGACATTTTCGTAGACAGGGAAAGACAGGTTTGCGGAAAGTAAAGCCTACAGAGATATTGAAGTTATCGTGAATGCAGTTAACCTGGAAATCAGCAGAATTTGAGTCATTGCGGGAAATTGAGTAATTTCTTCATGCAGAGAACCAGTTTTCCTGAAAAAGAGAGAACTGGAGAAGTTCAATATCGGGATGAACGATGAGCAGCTGGAAATGCAGACTTTTTCCTAATTTAGACATTAATAGATGTAGAGAGTAGAAATTGGTAGAAATATAGAAAAAGATGGAAATGTAGAAAGCTAGACTTCAGAGTACGATTAGCATCTGCAAGAAGTGAATTTCATGGAATTGGGAGATTTTGCACTTATGCAGAATGAGAAATATCTACAGATAGAGTTAAGGGTAGAATTTCTTCAATTGACATTTTGGTAGATAGAGAAAGTTAGTTTTGGCAAAATTGACACAAACGGAGATATTGATGTTAGCTTGAATGCGGAGATCTGGTAATCTGCAGCATTTGAGTAATTGGAATATATTGAGCTGTTCCGCAATTCAGTGAACCAGATTTGCTGAAAAGGTGAGAAATGGAGAAGTTGAAGTTTGATGAGAATGCTGAGCAGCTGGAAATGCAGGGATTCCATGAAATAGAGATATTAAAGCATATGCACAGTAGAACTTTGCTGAGATATAAAAATTGAATCAAATGTAGAAACTGATAAATTCAGAGAAAGAGCAGTTGATGCAAGCATTTAATTTCATTTAATTGTGAAATTTTACAATAATGATTAGTGGAAAATATCTGCAGCTGGAGAAAATGCTAGAAGTACATAAATGGCTCGAAATAGACATTTTGCTTAATGGAGAAAGCTAAATTTGGAGCTTTTCTTCAATCACGACAACTTCAATTCGTGTTGACAGATCATATTAGTAGAGATATAGAAATGGATAGTAATGTAGAATCCTATACAGCTATAGAAGGTGTTGCATCCACAAGCAACGAATTTCATGGAATTGGGCGTTTTTGCAATTATGGAGAATGAAAATATCTGCAGATAGACAAAATGTTAGAACTTGTTCAAACGGATAGCATTTGACATTTTGGTAGACAGGGAAAGACAGGTTTGCGGAAAGTAAAGCCTACCGAGATAATGAAGTTAGCGTGAATGCAGTTAACCTGGGAATCAGCAGAATTTGAGTAATTGCTGGAAATTGAGTAATTTCTTCATGCAGAGAACCAGTTTTCCTGAAAAAGAGAGAACTGGAGAAGTTCAATATCGGGATTAACGATGAGCAGCTGGAAATGCAGACTTGTTCCTAATTTAGACATTAATAGATGTAGAGAGTAGAAATTGGTAGAAATATAGAAAAAAAATGCAAATGTAGAAAGCTAGACTTCAGAGTACAATTAGCATCTGGAAGAAATGAATTTCCTGGAATTGGGAGATTTTGCACTTATACAGAATGAGAAATATGTACAGATAGAGAAAATCTTAGAACTTGTTCAAGCGACATTTTGGTAGATAGAGAAAGTTAATTTTGCTGAAATTGTCACAAACGGAGATATTGATGTTAGCTTGAATGCGGATATCTGGTAATCTGCAGCATTTGAGTAATTGGAAAAAATTGAGCTGTTCCGCAATTCAGTGAACCAGATTTGCTGAAAAGGAGAGAAATGGCGAATTTGAAGTTTGATGAGAATGCTGAGCAGCTGGAAATGCAGGGATTCTATGAAATAGAGATATTAAAGCATATACACAGTTGAACTTTGCCGAAATATACAAATTGAATGAAATGTAGAAACTGATAGATTCAGAGAAAGAGCAGTTGATGCAAGCGTTGAACTTCATGGAATTGTGAAATTTTACAATAAAGAGTAGTGAGAAATATCTGCAGCTGGAGACAATGCTAGAAGTACATCAATGGCTCGAAATAGACATTTTGCCTAATGGAGAAAGCTGGATTTGCAGCTTTACTGCAATCACGACAACTTCAATACGTGTTGTCAGATCTTATTCGTAGAGATATAGAAATTGATGGTAATGTAGAATCCTATACAGCTATAGAAGCTGTTGCATCCACAAGCAACGAATTTCTTTTAATTGTGCGTTTTTGCAATTATGCAGAATGAGAAATATCTGTAGATAGACAAAATGTTAAAACTTGTTCAAACGGATAGCATTTGACATTTTGGTAGACAGGGAAAGACAGGTTGGCGGAAAGTAAAGCCTACAGAGATATTGAAGTTATCGTGAATGCAGTTAAACTGGAAATCAGCAGAATTTGAGTAATTGCTGGAAATTGAGTAATTTCTTCATGCAGAGAACCAGTTTTGCTGAAAAAGAGAGAACTGGAGAAGTTCAATATCGAGATGAACGATGAGCAGCTGGAAATGCAGACTTTTTCCTAATTTAGACATTAATAGATGTAGAGAGTGGAAATTGTTAGAAATATAGAAATTGATGGAAATGTAGAAAGCTAGACTTCAGAGTACGATTAGCATCTGCAAGAAGTGAATTTCATGGAATTGGGAGATTTTGCACTTATGCAGAATGAGAAATATCTACAGATAGAGAAAATCGTAGAACTTGTTCAATTGACATTTTGGTAGATAGAGAAAGTTAATTTTGCCTAAATTGATACAAACGGAGATATTGATGTTAGCTTGAATGCGCAGATCAGGTAATCTGCAGCATTTGAGTAATTGGAAAAAAATCAGCTGTTCCCTAATTCAGAGAACCAGATTTGCTGAAAAGGAAAGAAATGGAGAATTTGAAGTTTGATGAGAATGCTGAGCATTGGAAATGCAGGCATACTATGAAATAGAGATATTTAAGCATATGCACAGTAGAACTTTGCCGAGATATACAAATTGAATGAAATGTAGAAACTGATAGATTCAGAGAAAGAGCAGTTGATGCAAGCGTTGAACATCATGGAATTGTGAAATTTTACAATAAAGAGGAGTGGGAAATATCTGCAGCTGGAGAAAATGCTAGAAGTACATCAATGGCTCGAAATAGACATTTTGCCTAATGGAGAAAGCTGGATTTGCAGCTTTATTGCAATCACGACAACTTCAATACATGTTGACAGATCATATTCGTAGAGATATAGAAATTGATGGTAATGTAGAATCCGATACAGCTATAGAAGGTGTTGCATCTACAAGCAACGAATTTCTAGGAATTGGGCGTTTTTGCAGATAGCAGAATGAGAAATATCTGCAGATAGACAACATGTTAGAACTTGTTTAAACGGATAGCATTTGACATTTTCGTAGACGGTGAAAGACAGGTTTGCGGAAAGTAAAGCCTACAGAGATATTGAAGTTAGCGTGAATGCAGTTAACCTGGAAATCAGCAGAATTTGAGTCATTGCGGGAAATTGAGTAATTTCTTCATGCAGAGAACCAGTTTTGCTGAAAAAGAGAGAACTGGAGAAGTTCAATATCGGGATGAACGATGAGCAGCTGGAAATGCAGACTTTTTCCTAATTTAGACATTAATAGATGCAGAGAGTAGAAATTGGTAGAAATATAGAAAAAGATGGAAATGTAGAAAGCTAGACTTCAGAGTACGATTAGCATCTGCAAGAAGTGAATTTCATGGAATTGGGAGATTTTGCACTTATGCAGAATGAGAAATATCTACAGATAGAGTTAAGGGTAGAATTTCTTCAATTGACATTTTGGTAGATAGAGAAAGTTAGTTTTGGCAAAATTGACACAAACGGAGATATTGATGTTAGCTTGAATGCGGAGATCTGGTAATCTGCAGCATTTGAGTAATTGGAATATATTGAGCTGTTCCGCAATTCAGTGAACCAGATTTGCTGAAAAGGAGAGAAATGGAGAATTTGAAGTTTGATGAGAATGCTGAGCAGCTGGAAATGCAGGGATTCCATGAAATAGAGATATTAAAGCATATGCACAGTAGAACTTTGCTGAGATATAAAAATTGAATCAAATGTAGAAACTGATAAATTCAGAGAAAGAGCAGTTGATGCAAGCATTTAATTTCATTTAATTGTGAAATTTTACAATAATGATTAGTGGAAAATATCTGCAGCTGGAGAAAATGCTAGAAGTACATAAATGGCTCGAAATAGACATTTTGCTTAATGGAGAAAGCTAAATTTGGAGCTTTTCTTCAATCACGACAACTTCAATTCGTGTTGACAGATCATATTAGTAGAGATATAGAAATGGATAGTAATGTAGAATCCTATACAGCTATAGAAGGTGTTGCATCCACAAGCAACGAATTTCATGGAATTGGGCGTTTTTGCAATTATGGAGAATGAAAATATCTGCAGATAGACAAAATGTTAGAACTTGTTCAAACGGATAGCATTTGACATTTTGGTAGACAGGGAAAGACAGGTTTGCGGAAAGTAAAGCCTACCGAGATAATGAAGTTAGCGTGAATGCAGTTAACCTGGGAATCAGCAGAATTTGAGTAATTGCTGGAAATTGAGTAATTTCTTCATGCAGAGAACCAGTTTTCCTGAAAAAGAGAGAACTGGAGAAGTTCAATATCGGGATTAACGATGAGCAGCTGGAAATGCAGACTTGTTCCTAATTTAGACATTAATAGATGTAGAGAGTAGAAATTGGTAGAAATATAGAAAAAAATGCAAATGTAGAAAGCTAGACTTCAGAGTACAATTAGCATCTGGAAGAAATGAATTTCCTGGAATTGGGAGATTTTGCACTTATACAGAATGAGAAATATGTACAGATAGAGAAAATCTTAGAACTTGTTCAAGCGACATTTTGGTAGATAGAGAAAGTTAATTTTGCTGAAATTGTCACAAACGGAGATATTGATGTTAGCTTGAATGCGGGGCTCTGGTAATCTGCAGCATTTGAGTAATTGGAAAAAATTGAGCTGTTCCGCAATTCAGTGAACCAGATTTGCTGAAAAGGAGAGAAATGGCGAATTTGAAGTTTGATGAGAATGCTGAGCAGCTGGAAATGCAGGGATTCTATGAAATAGAGATATTAAAGCATGTACACAGTTGAACTTTGCCGAAATATACAAATTGAATGAAATGTAGAAACTGATAGATTCAGAGAAAGAGCAGTTGATGCAAGCGTTGAACTTCATGGAATTGTGAAATTTTACAATAAAGAGTAGTGAGAAATATCTGCAGCTGGAGACATTGCTAGAAGTACATCAATGGCTCGAAATAGACATTTTGCCTAATGGAGAAAGCTGGATTTGCAGCTTTACTGCAATCACGACAACTTCAATACATGTTGACAGATCTTATTCGTAGAGATATAGAAATTGATGGTAATGTAGAATCCTATACAGCTATAGAAGCTGTTGCATCCACAAGCAACGAATTTCTTTTAATTGTGCGTTTTTGCAATTATGCAGAATGAGAAATATCTGTAGATAGACAAAATGTTAGAACTTGTTCAAACGGATAGCATTTGACATTTTGGTAGACAGGGAAAGACAGGTTGGCGGAAAGTAAAGCCTACAGAGATATTGAAGTTATCGTGAATGCAGTTAACCTGGAAATCAGCAGAATTTGAGTAATTGCTGGAAATTGAGTAATTTCTTCATGCAGAGAACCAGTTTTGCTGAAAAAGAGAGAACTGGAGAAGTTCAATATCGAGATGAACGATGAGCAGCTGGAAATGCAGACTTTTTCCTAATTTAGACATTAATAGATGTAGAGAGTGGAAATTGTTAGAAATATAGAAATTGATGGAAATGTAGAAAGCTAGACTTCAGAGTACGATTAGCATCTGCAAGAAGTGAATTTCATGGAATTGGGAGATTTTGCACTTATGCAGAATGAGAAATATCTACAGATAGAGAAAATCGTAGAACTTGTTCAATTGACATTTTGGTAGATAGAGAAAGTTAATTTTGCCTAAATTGATACAAACGGAGATATTGATGTTAGCTTGAATGCGCAGATCAGGTAATCTGCAGCATTTGAGTAATTGGAAAAAAATCAGCTGTTCCCTAATTCAGAGAACCAGATTTGCTGAAAAGGAAAGAAATGGAGAATTTGAAGTTTGATGAGAATGCTGAGCATTGGAAATGCAGGCATACTATGAAATAGAGATATTAAAGCATATGCACAGTAGAACTTTGCCGAGATATACAAATTGAATGAAATGTAGAAACTGATAGATTCAGAGAAAGAGCAGTTGATGCAAGCGTTGAACATCATGGAATTGTGAAATTTTACAATAAAGAGGAGTGGGAAATATCTGCAGCTGGAGAAAATGCTAGAAGTACATCAATGGCTCGAAATAGACATTTTGCCTAATGGAGAAAGCTGGATTTGCAGCTTTATTGCAATCACGACAACTTCAATACATGTTGACAGATCATATTCGTAGAGATATAGAAATTGATGGTAATGTGGAATCCGATACAGCTATAGAAGGTGTTGCATCTACAAGCAACGAATTTCTAGGAATTGGGCGTTTTTGCAGTTAGCAGAATGAGAAATATCTGCAGATAGACAACATGTTAGAACTTGTTCAAACGGATAGCATTTGACATTTTGCTAGACAGGGAAAGCCAGTTTTGCGGAAAGTAAAGCCTACAGAGATATTGAAGTTAGCGGGAATGCAGTTAATCTGGAAATCAGCAGAATTTGAGTAATTGCTGGAAATTGAGTAGTTTCTTCATGCAGAGAAACAGTTTTGCTGATAACGAAGAACTGGAGAAGTTCAATATCGAGATGAACGATGAGCAGCTGGAAATGCAGACTTGTTCCTAATTTAGACATTAATAGATGTAGAGAGTAGAAATTGGTAGAAATATAGAAAATGATGGAAATGTAGAAAGCTAGACCTCAGAGTACAATTAGCATCTGGAAGAAGTGAATTTCATGGAATTGGGAGATTTTGCACTTATACAGAACGAGAAATATCTACAGATAGAGAAAATCTTAGAACTTGTTCAATTGAATTTTGGTAGATAGAGTAAGTTAATTTTGCCGAAATTGTCACAAACGGAGATATTGTTGTCAGCTTGAATGCGGGGATCTGGTAATCTGCAGCATTTGAGTAATTGGAAAAAATTGAGCTGTTCCGCAATTCAGTGAACCAGATTTGCTGAAAAGGAGAGAAATGGAGAATTTGAAGTTTGATGAGAATGCTGAGCAGCTGGAAATGCAGGGATTCTATGAAATAGAGATATTAAAGCATATAAACAGTAGAACTTTGCCGAGATATACAAATTGAATGAAATGTAGAAACTGATAGATTCAGAGAAAGAGCAGTTGATACCAGCGTTGAATTTCATGGAATTGTGAAATTTTACAATAAAGAGGAGTTGGAAATATCTGCAGTTGGAGAAAATGCTAGAAGTACATCAATGGCACGAAATAGACATTTTGCCTAATGGAGAAAGCTGGATTTGCAGCTTTGGTTCAATCACGACAACTTCAATACATGTTGGCAGATCATATTAGTAGAGATATAGAAATTGATGGTAATGTAGAATCCTATACATCTATAGAAGCTGTTGCATCCACAAGCAACGAATTTCTTGGAATTGGGCGTTTTTGCAATTATGCAGAATGAGAAATATCTGCAGATAGACAAAATGTTAGAACTTGTTTAAACGGATAGCATTTGACATTTTCGTAGACAGGGAAAGACAGGTTTGCGGAAAGTAAAGCCTACAGAGATATTGAAGTTAGCGTGAATGCAGTTAACCTGGAAATCAGCAGAATTTGAGTCATTGCGGGAAATTGAGTAATTTCTTCATGCAGAGAACCAGTTTTCCTGAAAAAGAGAGAACTGGAGAAGTTCAATATCGGGATGAACGATGAGCAGCTGGAAATGCAGACTTTTTCCTAATGTAGACATTAATAGATGTAGAGAGTAGAAATTGGTAGAAATATAGAAATTGATGGAAATGTAGAAAGCTAGACTTCAGAGTACGATTAGCATCTGCAAGAAGTGAATTTCATGGAATTGGGAGATTTTGCACTTATGCAGAATGAGAAATATCTACAGATAGAGTTAAGGGTAGAATTTCTTCAATTGACATTTTGGTAGATAGAGAAAGTTAGTTTTGGCGAAATTGACACAAACGGAGATATTGATGTTAGCTTGAATGCGGAGTTCTGGTAATCTGCAGCATTTGAGTATTTGGAAGAAATTGAGCTGTTCCGCAATTCAGAGAACCAGATTTGCTGAAAAGGAGAGAAATGGAGAATTTGAAGTTTGATGAGAATGCTGAGCAGCTGGAAATGCAGGGATTCCATGAAATAGAGATATTAAAGCATATGCACAGTAGAACTTTGCTGAGATATAAAAATTGAATCAAATGTTGAAACTGATAAATTCAGAGAAAGAGCAGTTGATGCAAGCATTTAATTTCATTTAATTGTGAAATTTTACAATAATGATTAGTGGAAAATATCTGCAGCTGGAGAAAATGCTAGAAGTACATAAATGGCTTGAAATAGACATTTTGCTTAATGGAGAAAGCTAAATTTGGAGCTTTTCTTCAATCACGACAACTTCAATTCGTGTTGACAGATCATATTAGTAGAGATATAGAAATGGATAGTAATGTAGAATCCTATACAGCTATAGAAGGTGTTGCATCCACAAGCAAGGAATTTCATGGAATTGGGCGTTTTTGCAATTATGGAGAATGAAAAGATCTGCAGATAGACAAAATGTTAGAACTTGTTCAAACGGATAGCATTTGACATTTTGGTAGACAGGGAAAGACAGGTTTGCGGAAAGTAAAGCCTACAGAGATAATGAAGTTAGCGTGAATGCAGTTAACCTGGGAATCAGCAGAATTTGAGTAATTGCTGGAAATTGAGTAATATCTTCATGCAGAGAACCAGTTTTCCTGAAAAAGAGAGAACTGGAGAAGTTCAATATCGGGATTAACGATGAGCAGCTGGAAATGCAGACTTGTTCCTAATTTAGACATTAATAGATGTAGAGAGTAGAAATTGGTAGAAATATAGAAAAAAATGCAAATGTAGAAAGCTAGACTTCAGAGTACAATTAGCATCTGGAAGAAATGAATTTCCTGGAATTGGGAGATTTTGCACTTATACAGAATGAGAAATATGTACAGATAGAGAAAATCTTAGAACTTGTTCAAGCGACATTTTGGTAGATTGAGAAAGTTAATTTTGCTGAAATTGTCACAAACGGAGATATTGATGTTAGCTTGAATGCGGATATCTGGTAATCTGCAGCATTTGAGTAATTGGAAAAAATTGAGCTGTTCCGCAATTCAGTGAACCAGATTTGCTGAAAAGGAGAGAAATGGCGAATTTGAAGTTTGATGAGAATGCTGAGCAGCTGGAAATGCAGGGATTCTATGAAATAGAGATATTAAAGCATATACACAGTTGAACTTTGCCGAAATATACAAATTGAATGAAATGTAGAAACTGATAGATTCAGAGAAAGAGCAGTTGATGCAAGCGTTGAACTTCATGGAATTGTGAAATTTTACAATAAAGAGTAGTGAGAAATATCTGCAGCTGGAGACAATGCTAGAAGTACATCAATGGCTCGAAATAGACATTTTGCCTAATGGAGAAAGCTGGATTTGCAGCTTTACTGCAATCACGACAACTTCAATACGTGTTGTCAGATCTTATTCGTAGAGATATAGAAATTGATGGTAATGTAGAATCCTATACAGCTATAGAAGCTGTTGCATCCACAAGCAACGAATTTCTTTTAATTGTGCGTTTTTGCAATTATGCAGAATGAGAAATATCTGTAGATAGACAAAATGTTAAAACTTGTTCAAACGGATAGCATTTGACATTTTGGTAGACAGGGAAAGACAGGTTGGCGGAAAGGAAAGCCTACAGAGATATTGAAGTTATCGTGAATGCAGTTAAACTGGAAATCAGCAGAATTTGAGTAATTGCTGGAAATTGAGTAATTTCTTCATGCAGAGAACCAGTTTTGCTGAAAAAGAGAGAACTGGAGAAGTTCAATATCGAGATGAACGATGAGCAGCTGGAAATGCAGACTTTTTCCTAATTTAGACATTAATAGATGTAGAGAGTGGAAATTGTTAGAAATATAGAAATTGATGGAAATGTAGAAAGCTAGACTTCAGAGTACGATTAGCATCTGCAAGAAGTGAATTTCATGGAATTGGGAGATTTTGCACTTATGCAGAATGAGAAATATCTACAGATAGAGAAAATCGTAGAACTTGTTCAATTGACATTTTGGTAGATAGAGAAAGTTAATTTTGCCTAAATTGATACAAACGGAGATATTGATGTTAGCTTGAATGCGCAGATCAGGTAATCTGCAGCATTTGAGTAATTGGAAAAAAATCAGCTGTTCCCTAATTCAGAGAACCAGATTTGCTGAAAAGGAAAGAAATGGAGAATTTGAAGTTTGATGAGAATGCTGAGCATTGGAAATGCAGGCATACTATGAAATAGAGATATTAAAGCATATGCACAGTAGAACTTTGCCGAGATATACAAATTGAATGAAATGTAGAAACTGATAGATTCAGAGAAAGAGCAGTTGATGCAAGCGTTGAACATCATGGAATTGTGAAATTTTACAAAAAAGAGGAGTGGGAAATATCTGCAGCTGGAGAAAATGCTAGAAGTACATCAATGGCTCGAAATAGACATTTTGCCTAATGGAGAAAGCTGGATTTGCAGCTTTATTGCAATCACGACAACTTCAATACATGTTGACAGATCATATTCGTAGAGATATAGAAATTGATGGTAATGTAGAATCCGATACAGCTATAGAAGGTGTTGCATCTACAAGCAACGAATTTCTAGGAATTGGGCGTTTTTGCAGTTAGCAGAATGAGAAATATCTGCAGAGAGACAACATGTTAGAACTTGTTCAAACGGATAGCATTTGACATTTTGGTAGACAGGGAAAGCCAGTTTTGCGGAAAGTAAAGCCTACAGAGATATTGAAGTTAGCGGGAATGCAGTTAATTTGGAAATCAGCAGAATTTGAGTAATTGCTGGAAATTGAGTAGTTTCTTCATGCAGAGAAACAGTTTTGCTGATAACGAAGAACTGGAGAAGTTCAATATCGAGATGAACGATGAGCAGCTGGAAATGCAGACTTGTTCCTAATTTAGACATTAATAGATGTAGAGCGTAGAAATTGGTAGAAATATAGAAAATGATGGAAATGTAGAAAGCTAGACTTCAGAGTACAATTAGCATCTGGAAGAAGTGAATTTCATGGAATTGGGAGATTTTGCACTTGTACAGAACGAGAAATATCTACAGATAGAGAAAATCTTAGAACTTGTTCAATTGAATTTTGGTAGATAGAGTAAGTTAATTTTGCCGAAATTGTCACAAACGGAGATATTGTTGTCAGCTTGAATGCGGGGATCTGGTAATCTGCAGCATTTGAGTAATTGGAAAAAATTGAGCTGTTCCGCAATTCAGTGAACCAGATTTGCTGAAAAGGAGAGAAATGGAGAATTTGAAGTTTGATGAGAATGCTGAGCAGCTGGAAATGCAGGGATTCTATGAAATAGAGATATTAAAGCATATAAACAGTAGAACTTTGCCGAGATATACAAATTGAATGAAATGTAGAAACTGATAGATTCAGAGAAAGAGCAGTTGATACCAGCGTTGAATTTCATGGAATTGTGAAATTTTACAATAAAGAGGAGTTGGAAATATCTGCAGTTGGAGAAAATGCTAGAAGTACATCAATGGCACGAAATAGACATTTTGCCTAATGGAGAAAGCTGGATTTGCAGCTTTGGTTCAATCACGACAACTTCAATACATGTTGGCAGATCATATTAGTAGAGATATAGAAATTGATGGTAATGTAGAATCCTATACATCTATAGAAGCTGTTGCATCCACAAGCAACGAATTTCTTGGAATTGGGCGTTTTTGCAATTATGCAGAATGAGAAATATCTGCAGATAGACAAAATGTTAGAACTTGTTTAAACGGATAGCATTTGACATTTTCGTAAACGGTGAAAGACAGGTTTGCGGAAAGTAAAGCCTACAGAGATATTGAAGTTAGCGTGAATGCAGTTAACCTGGAAATCAGCAGAATTTGAGTCATTGCGGGAAATTGAGTAATTTCTTCATGCAGAGAACCAGTTTTCCTGAAAAAGAGAGAACTGGAGAAGTTCAATATCGGGATGAACGATGAGCAGCTGGAAATGCAGACTTTTTCCTAATTTAGACATTAATAGATGTAGAGAGTAGAAATTGGTAGAAATATAGAAAAAGATGGAAATGTAGAAAGCTAGACTTCAGAGTACGATTAGCATCTGCAAGAAGTGAATTTCATGGAATTGGGAGATTTTGCACTTATGCAGAATGAGAAATATCTACAGATAGAGTTAAGGGTAGAATTTCTTCAATTGACATTTTGGTAGATAGAGAAAGTTAGTTTTGGCGAAATTGACACAAACGGAGATATTGATGTTAGCTTGAATGCGGAGATCTGGTAATCTGCAGCATTTGAGTATTTGGAAGAAATTGAGCTGTTCCGCAATTCAGAGAACCAGATTTGCTGAAAAGGAGAGAAATGGAGAATTTGAAGTTTGATGAGAATGCTGAGCAGCTGGAAATGCAGGGATTCCATGAAATAGAGATATTAAAGCATATGCCCAGTAGAACTTTGCTGAGATATAAAAATTGAATCAAATGTAGAAACTGATAAATTCAGAGAAAGAGCAGTTGATGCAAGCATTTAATTTCATTTAATTGTGAAATTTTACAATAATGATTAGTGGAAAATATCTGCAGCTGGAGAAAATGCTAGAAGTACATAAATGGCTTGAAATAGACATTTTGCTTAATGGAGAAAGCTAAATTTGGAGCTTTTCTTCAATCACGACAACTTCAATTCGTGTTGACAGATCATATTAGTAGAGATATAGAAATGGATAGTAATGTAGAATCCTATACAGCTATAGAAGGTGTTGCATCCACAAGCAACGAATTTCATGGAATTGGGCGTTTTTGCAATTATGGAGAATGAAAATATCTGCAGATAGACAAAATGTTAGAACTTGTTCAAACGGATAGCATTTGACATTTTGGTAGACAGGGAAAGACAGGTTTGCGGAAAGTAAAGCCTACCGAGATAATGAAGTTAGCGTGAATGCAGTTAACCTGGGAATCAGCAGAATTTGAGTAATTGCTGGAAATTGAGTAATTTCTTCATGCAGAGAACCAGTTTTGCTGAAAAAGAGAGAACTGGAGAAGTTCAATATCGAGATGAACGATGAGCAGCTGGAAATGCAGACTTTTTCCTAATTTAGACATTAATAGATGTAGAGAGTGGAAATTGTTAGAAATATAGAAATTGATGGAAATGTAGAAAGCTAGACTTCAGAGTACGATTAGCATCTGCAAGAAGTGAATTTCAAGGAATTGGGAGATTTTGCACTTATGCAGAATGAGAAATATCTACAGATAGAGAAAATCGTAGAACTTGTTCAATTGACATTTTGGTAGATAGAGAAAGTTAATTTTGCCTAAATTGATACAAACGGAGATATTGATGTTAGCTTGAATGCGCAGATCAGGTAATCTGCAGCATTTGAGTAATTGGAATAAAATCAGCTGTTCCCTAATTCAGAGAACCAGATTTGCTGAAAAGGAAAGAAATGGAGAATTTGAAGTTTGATGAGAATGCTGAGCATTGGAAATGCAGGCATACTATGAAATAGAGATATTAAAGCATATGCACAGTAGAACTTTGCCGAGATATACAAATTGAATGAAATGTAGAAACTGATAGATTCAGAGAAAGAGCAGTTGATGCAAGCGTTGAACATCATGGAATTGTGAAATTTTACAATAAAGAGGAGTGGGAAATATCTGCAGCTGGAGAAAATGCTAGAAGTACATCAATGGCTCGAAATAGACATTTTGCCTAATGGAGAAAGCTGGATTTGCAGCTTTATTGCAATCACGACAACTTCAATACATGTTGACAGATCATATTCGTAGAGATATAGAAATTGATGGTAATGTGGAATCCGATACAGCTATAGAAGGTGTTGCATCTACAAGCAACGAATTTCTAGGAATTGGGCGTTTTTGCAGTTAGCAGAATGAGAAATATCTGCAGATAGACAACATGTTAGAACTTGTTCAAACGGATAGCATTTGACATTTTGGTAGACAGGGAAAGCCAGTTTTGCGGAAAGTAAAGCCTACAGAGATATTGAAGTTAGCGGGAATGCAGTTAATCTGGAAATCAGCAGAATTTGAGTAATTGCTGGAAATTGAGTAGTTTCTTCATGCAGAGAAACAGTTTTGCTGATAACGAAGAACTGGAGAAGTTCAATATCGAGATGAACGATGAGCAGCTGGAAATGCAGACTTTTTCCTAATTTAGACATTAATAGATGTAGAGAGTAGAAATTGGTAGAAATATAGTCAAAGATGGAAATGTAGAAAGCTAGACTTCAGAGTACGATTAGCATCTGCAAAAGTGAATTTCATGGAATTGGGAGATTTTGCACTTATGCAGAATGAGAAATATCTACAGATAGAGTTAAGGGTAGAATTTCTTCAATTGACATTTTGGTAGATAGAGAAAGTTAGTTTTGGCGAAATTGACACAAACGGAGATATTGATGTTAGCTTGAATGCGGAGATCTGGTAATCTGCAGCATTTGAGTATTTGGAAGAAATTGAGCTGTTCCGCAATTCAGAGAACCAGATTTGCTGAAAAGGAGAGAAATGGAGAATTTGAAGTTTGATGAGAATGCTGAGCAGCTGGAAATGCAGGGATTCCATGAAATAGAGATATTAAAGCATATGCCCAGTAGAACTTTGCTGAGATATAAAAATTGAATCAAATGTAGAAACTGATAAATTCAGAGAAAGAGCAGTTGATGCAAGCATTTAATTTCATTTAATTGAGAAATTTTACAATAATGATTAGTGGAAAATATCTGCAGCTGGAGAAAATGCTAGAAGTACATAAATGGCTCTAAATAGACATTTTGCTTAATGGAGAAAGCTAAATTTGGAGCTTTTCTTCAATCACGACAACTTCAATTCGTGTTGACAGATCATATTAGTAGAGATATAGAAATGGATAGTAATGTAGAATCCTATACAGCTATAGAAGGTGTTGCATCCACAAGCAACGAATTTCATGGAATTGGGCGTTTTTGCAATTATGGAGAATGAAAATATCTGCAGATAGACAAAATGTTAGAACTTGTTCAAACGGATAGCATTTGACATTTTGGTAGACAGGGAAAGACAGGTTTGCGGAAAGTAAAGCCTACCGAGATAATGAAGTTAGCGTGAATGCAGTTAACCTGGGAATCAGCAGAATTTGAGTAATTGCTGGAAATTGAGTAATTTCTTCATGCAGAGAACCAGTTTTGCTGAAAAAGAGAGAACTGGAGAAGTTCAATATCGAGATGAACGATGAGCAGCTGGAAATGCAGACTTGTTCCTAATTTAGACATTAATAGATGTAGAGAGTGGAAATTGTTAGAAATATAGAAATTGATGGAAATGTAGAAAGCTAGACTTCAGAGTACGATTAGCATCTGCAAGAAGTGAATTTCATGGAATTGGGAGATTTTGCACTTATGCAGAATGAGAAATATCTACAGATAGAGAAAATCGTAGAACTTGTTCAATTGACATTTTGGTAGATAGAGAAAGTTAATTTTGCTGAAATTGTCACAAACGGAGATATTGATGTTAGCTTGAATGCGCAGATCAGGTAATCTGCAGCATTTGAGTAATTGGAATAAAATCAGCTGTTCCCTAATTCAGAGAACCAGATTTGCTGAAAAGGAAAGAAATGGAGAATTTGAAGTTTGATGAGAATGCTGAGCATTGGAAATGCAGGCATACTATGAAATAGAGATATTAAAGCATATGCACAGTAGAACTTTGCCGAGATATACAAATTGAATGAAATGTAGAAACTGATAGATTCTGAGAAAGAGCAGTTGATGCAAGCGTTGAACATCATGGAATTGTGAAATTTTACAATAAAGAGGAGTGGGAAATATCTGCAGCTGGAGAAAATGCTAGAAGTACATCAATGGCTCGAAATAGACATTTTGCCTAATGGAGAAAGCTGGATTTGCAGCTTTATTGCAATCACGACAACTTCAATACATGTTGACAGATCATATTCGTAGAGATATAGAAATTGATGGTAATGTGGAATCCGATACAGCTATAGAAGGTGTTGCATCTACAAGCAACGAATTTCTAGGAATTGGGCGTTTTTGCAGTTAGCAGAATGAGAAATATCTGC
This sequence comes from Cetorhinus maximus, assembly GCF_964194155.1. Taxonomy (NCBI): domain Eukaryota; kingdom Metazoa; phylum Chordata; class Chondrichthyes; order Lamniformes; family Cetorhinidae; genus Cetorhinus; species Cetorhinus maximus. The sequence goes on from NC_135885.1 coordinate 109,596,844, forward strand.
AGATAGACAACATGTTAGAACTTGTTCAAACGGATAGCATTTGACATTTTGGTAGACAGGGAAAGCCAGTTTTGCGGAAAGTAAAGCCTACAGAGATATTGAAGTTAGCGGGAATGCAGTTAATCTGGAAATCAGCAGAATTTGAGTAATTGCTGGAAATTGAGTAGTTTCTTCATGCAGAGAATCAGTTTTGCTGATAACGAAGAACTGGAGAAGTTCAATATCGAGATGAACGATGAGCAGCTGGAAATGCAGACTTGTTCCTAATTTAGACATTAATAGATGTAGAGAGTAGAAATTGGTAGAAATATAGAAAATGATGGAAATGTAGAAAGCTAGACCTCAGAGTACAATTAGCATCTGGAAGAAGTGAATTTCATGGAATTGGGAGATTTTGCACTTATACAGAACGAGAAATATCTACAGATAGAGAAAATCTTAGAACTTGTTCAATTGAATTTTGGTAGATAGAGTAAGTTAATTTTGCCGAAATTGTCACAAACGGAGATATTGTTGTCAGCTTGAATGCGGGGATCTGGTAATCTGCAGCATTTGAGTAATTGGAAAAAATTGAGCTGTTCCGCAATTCAGTGAACCAGATTTGCTGAAAAGGAGAGAAATGGAGAATTTGAAGTTTGATGAGAATGCTGAGCAGCTGGAAATGCAGGGATTCTATGAAATAGAGATATTAAAGCATATAAACAGTAGAACTTTGCCGAGATATACAAATTGAATGAAATGTAGAAACTGATAGATTCAGAGAAAGAGCAGTTGATACCAGCGTTGAATTTCATGGAATTGTGAAATTTTACAATAAAGAGGAGTTGGAAATATCTGCAGTTGGAGAAAATGCTAGAAGTACATCAATGGCACGAAATAGACATTTTGCCTAATGGAGAAAGCTGGATTTGCAGCTTTGGTTCAATCACGACAACTTCAATACATGTTGGCAGATCATATTAGTAGAGATATAGAAATTGATGGTAATGTAGAATCCTATACATCTATAGAAGCTGTTGCATCCACAAGCAACGAATTTCTTGGAATTGGGCGTTTTTGCAATTATGCAGAATGAGAAATATCTGCAGATAGACAAAATGTTAGAACTTGTTTAAACGGATAGCATTTGACATTTTCGTAGACAGGGAAAGACAGGTTTGCGGAAAGTAAAGCCTACAGAGATATTGAAGTTAGCGTGAATGCAGTTAACCTGGAAATCAGCAGAATTTGAGTCATTGCGGGAAATTGAGTAATTTCTTCATGCAGAGAACCAGTTTTCCTGAAAAAGAGAGAACTGGAGAAGTTCAATATCGGGATGAACGATGAGCAGCTGGAAATGCAGACTTTTTCCTAATTTAGACATTAATAGATGTAGAGAGTAGAAATTGGTAGAAATATAGAAAAAGATGGAAATGTAGAAAGCTAGACTTCAGAGTACGATTAGCATCTGCAAGAAGTGAATTTCATGGAATTGGGAGATTTTGCACTTATGCAGAATGAGAAATATCTACAGATAGAGTTAAGGGTAGAATTTCTTCAATTGACATTTTGGTAGATAGAGAAAGTTAGTTTTGGCGAAATTGACACAAACGGAGATATTGATGTTAGCTTGAATGCGGAGATCTGGTAATCTGCAGCATTTGAGTATTTGGAAGAAATTGAGCTGTTCCGCAATTCAGAGAACCAGATTTGCTGAAAAGGAGAGAAATGGAGAATTTGAAGTTTGATGAGAATGCTGAGCAGCTGGAAATGCAGGGATTCCATGAAATAGAGATATTAAAGCATATGCACAGTAGAACTTTGCTGAGATATAAAAATTGAATCAAATGTTGAAACTGATAAATTCAGAGAAAGAGCAGTTGATGCAAGCATTTAATTTCATTTAATTGTGAAATTTTACAATAATGATTAGTGGAAAATATCTGCAGCTGGAGAAAATGCTAGAAGTACATAAATGGCTCTAAATAGACATTTTGCTTAATGGAGAAAGCTAAATTTGGAGCTTTTCTTCAATCACGACAACTTCAATTCGTGTTGACAGATCATATTAGTAGAGATATAGAAATGGATAGTAATGTAGAATCCTATACAGCTATAGAAGGTGTTGCATCCACAAGCAACGAATTTCATGGAATTGGGCGTTTTTGCAATTATGGAGAATGAAAATATCTGCAGATAGACAAAATGTTAGAACTTGTTCAAACGGATAGCATTTGACATTTTGGTAGACAGGGAAAGACAGGTTTGCGGAAAGTAAAGCCTACCGAGATAATGAAGTTAGCGTGAATGCAGTTAACCTGGGAATCAGCAGAATTTGAGTAATTGCTGGAAATTGAGTAATTTCTTCATGCAGAGAACCAGTTTTGCTGAAAAAGAGAGAACTGGAGAAGTTCAATATCGAGATGAACGATGAGCAGCTGGAAATGCAGACTTTTTCCTAATTTAGACATTAATAGATGTAGAGAGTGGAAATTGTTAGAAATATAGAAATTGATGGAAATGTAGAAAGCTAGACTTCAGAGTACGATTAGCATCTGCAAGAAGTGAATTTCATGGAATTGGGAGATTTTGCACTTATGCAGAATGAGAAATATCTACAGATAGAGAAAATCGTAGAACTTGTTCAATTGACATTTTGGTAGATAGAGAAAGTTAATTTTGCCTAAATTGATACAAACGGAGATATTGATGTTAGCTTGAATGCGCAGATCAGGTAATCTGCAGCATTTGAGTAATTGGAAAAAAATCAGCTGTTCCCTAATTCAGAGAACCAGATTTGCTGAAAAGGAAAGAAATGGAGAATTTGAACTTTGATGAGAATGCTGAGCATTGGAAATGCAGGCATACTATGAAATAGAGATATTAAAGCATATGCACAGTAGAACTTTGCCGAGATATACAAATTGAATGAAATGTAGAAACTGATAGATTCAGAGAAAGAGCAGTTGATGCAAGCGTTGAACATCATGGAATTGTGAAATTTTACAATAAAGAGGAGTGGGAAATATCTGCAGCTGGAGAAAATGCTAGAAGTACATCAATGGCTCGAAATAGACATTTTGCCTAATGGAGAAAGCTGGATTTGCAGCTTTATTGCAATCACGACAACTTCAATACATGTTGACAGATCATATTCGTAGAGATATAGAAATTGATGGTAATGTAGAATCCGATACAGCTATAGAAGATGTTGCATCTACAAGCAACGAATTTCTAGGAATTGGGCGTTTTTGCAGTTAGCAGAATGAGAAATATCTGCAGATAGACAACATGTTAGAACTTGTTCAAACGGATAGCATTTGACATTTTGCTAGACAGGGAAAGCCAGTTTTGCGGAAAGTAAAGCCTACAGAGATATTGAAGTTAGCGGGAATGCAGTTAATCTGGAAATCAGCAGAATTTGAGTAATTGCTGGAAATTGAGTAGTTTCTTCATGCAGAGAAACAGTTTTGCTGATAACGAAGAACTGGAGAAGTTCAATATCGAGATGAACGATGAGCAGCTGGAAATGCAGACTTGTTCCTAATTTAGACATTAATAGATGTAGAGAGTAGAAATTGGTAGAAATATAGAAAATGATGGAAATGTAGAAAGCTAGACCTCAGAGTACAATTAGCATCTGGAAGAAGTGAATTTCATGGAATTGGGAGATTTTGCACTTATACAGAACGAGAAATATCTACAGATAGAGAAAATCTTAGAACTTGTTCAATTGAATTTTGGTAGATAGAGTAAGTTAATTTTGCCGAAATTGTCACAAACGGAGATATTGTTGTCAGCTTGAATGCGGGGATCTGGTAATCTGCAGCATTGAGTAATTGGAAAAAATTGAGCTGTTCCGCAATTCAGTGAACCAGATTTGCTGAAAAGGAGAGAAATGGAGAATTTGAAGTTTGATGAGAATGCTGAGCAGCTGGAAATGCAGGGATTCTATGAAATAGAGATATTAAAGCATATAAACAGTAGAACTTTGCCGAGATATACAAATTGAATGAAATGTAGAAACTGATAGATTCAGAGAAAGAGCAGTTGATACCAGCGTTGAATTTCATGGAATTGTGAAATTTTACAATAAAGAGGAGTTGGAAATATCTGCAGTTGGAGAAAATGCTAGAAGTACATCAATGGCACGAAATAGACATTTTGCCTAATGGAGAAAGCTGGATTTGCAGCTTTGGTTCAATCACGACAACTTCAATACATGTTGGCAGATCATATTAGTAGAGATATAGAAATTGATGGTAATGTAGAATCCTATACATCTATAGAAGCTGTTGCATCCACAAGCAACGAATTTCTTGGAATTGGGCGTTTTTGCAATTATGCAGAATGAGAAATATCTGCAGATAGACAAAATGTTAGAACTTGTTTAAACGGATAGTATTTGACATTTTCGTAGACAGGGAAAGACAGGTTTGCGGAAAGTAAAGCCTACAGAGATATTGAAGTTAGCGTGAATGCAGTTAACCTGGAAATCAGCAGAATTTGAGTCATTGCGGGAAATTGAGTAATTTCTTCATGCAGAGAACCAGTTTTCCTGAAAAAGAGAGAACTGGAGAAGTTCAATATCGGGATGAACGATGAGCAGCTGGAAATGCAGACTTTTTCCTAATTTAGACATTAATAGATGTAGAGAGTAGAAATTGGTAGAAATATAGAAAAAGATGGAAATGTAGAAAGCTAGACTTCAGAGTACGATTAGCATCTGCAAGAAGTGAATTTCATGGAATTGGGAGATTTTGCACTTATGCAGAATGAGAAATATCTACAGATAGAGTTAAGGGTAGAATTTCTTCAATTGACATTTTGGTAGATAGAGAAAGTTAGTTTTGGCGAAATTGACACAAACGGAGATATTGATGTTAGCTTGAATGCGGGGATCTGGTAATCTGCAGCATTTGAGTAATTGGAAAAAATTGAGCTGTTCCGCAATTCAGTGAACCAGATTTGCTGAAAAGGAGAGAAATGGAGAATTTGAAGTTTGATGAGAATGCTGAGCAGCTGGAAATGCAGGGATTCTATGAAATAGAGATATTAAAGCATATAAACAGTAGAACTTTGCCGAGATATACAAATTGAATGAAATGTAGAAACTGATAGATTCAGAGAAAGAGCAGTTGATACCAGCGTTGAATTTCATGGAATTGTGAAATTTTACAATAAAGAGGAGTTGGAAATATCTGCAGTTGGAGAAAATGCTAGAAGTACATCAATGGCACGAAATAGACATTTTGCCTAATGGAGAAAGCTGGATTTGCAGCTTTGGTTCAATCACGACAACTTCAATACATGTTGGCAGATCATATTAGTAGAGATATAGAAATTGATGGTAATGTAGAATCCTATACATCTATAGAAGCTGTTGCATCCACAAGCAACGAATTTCTTGGAATTGGGCGTTTTTGCAATTATGCAGAATGAGAAATATCTGCAGATAGACAAAATGTTAGAACTTGTTTAAACGGATAGCATTTGACATTTTCGTAGACAGGGAAAGACAGGTTTGCGGAAAGTAAAGCCTACAGAGATATTGAAGTTAGCGTGAATGCAGTTAACCTGGAAATCAGCAGAATTTGAGTCATTGCGGGAAATTGAGTAATTTCTTCATGCAGAGAACCAGTTTTCCTGAAAAAGAGAGAACTGGAGAAGTTCAATATCGGGATGAACGATGAGCAGCTGGAAATGCAGACTTTTTCCTAATTTAGACATTAATAGATGTAGAGAGTAGAAATTGGTAGAAATATAGAAAAAGATGGAAATGTAGAAAGCTAGACTTCAGAGTACGATTAGCATCTGCAAGAAGTGAATTTCATGGAATTGGGAGATTTTGCACTTATGCAGAATGAGAAATATCTACAGATAGAGTTAAGGGTAGAATTTCTTCAATTGACATTTTGGTAGATAGAGAAAGTTAGTTTTGGCGAAATTGACACAAACGGAGATATTGATGTTAGCTTGAATGCGGAGATCTGGTAATCTGCAGCATTTGAGTATTTGGAAGAAATTGAGCTGTTCCGCAATTCAGAGAACCAGATTTGCTGAAAAGGAGAGAAATGGAGAATTTGAAGTTTGATGAGAATGCTGAGCAGCTGGAAATGCAGGGATTCCATGAAATAGAGATATTAAAGCATATGCACAGTAGAACTTTGCTGAGATATAAAAATTGAATCAAATGTTGAAACTGATAAATTCAGAGAAAGAGCAGTTGATGCAAGCATTTAATTTCATTTAATTGTGAAATTTTACAATAATGATTAGTGGAAAATATCTGCAGCTGGAGAAAATGCTAGAAGTACATAAATGGCTCTAAATAGACATTTTGCTTAATGGAGAAAGCTAAATTTGGAGCTTTTCTTCAATCACGACAACTTCAATTCGTGTTGACAGATCATATTAGTAGAGATATAGAAATGGATAGTAATGTAGAATCCTATACAGCTATAGAAGGTGTTGCATCCACAAGCAACGAATTTCATGGAATTGGGCGTTTTTGCAATTATGGAGAATGAAAATATCTGCAGATAGACAAAATGTTAGAACTTGTTCAAACGGATAGCATTTGACATTTTGGTAGACAGGGAAAGACAGGTTTGCGGAAAGTAAAGCCTACCGAGATAATGAAGTTAGCGTGAATGCAGTTAACCTGGGAATCAGCAGAATTTGAGTAATTGCTGGAAATTGAGTAATTTCTTCATGCAGAGAACCAGTTTTGCTGAAAAAGAGAGAACTGGAGAAGTTCAATATCGAGATGAACGATGAGCAGCTGGAAATGCAGACTTTTTCCTAATTTAGACATTAATAGATGTAGAGAGTGGAAATTGTTAGAAATATAGAAATTGATGGAAATGTAGAAAGCTAGACTTCAGAGTACGATTAGCATCTGCATGAAGTGAATTTCATGGAATTGGGAGATTTTGCACTTATGCAGAATGAGAAATATCTACAGATAGAGAAAATCGTAGAACTTGTTCAATTGACATTTTGGTAGATAGAGAAAGTTAATTTTGCCTAAATTGATACAAACGGAGATATTGATGTTAGCTTGAATGCGCAGATCAGGTAATCTGCAGCATTTGAGTAATTGGAAAAAAATCAGCTGTTCCCTAATTCAGAGAACCAGATTTGCTGAAAAGGAAAGAAATGGAGAATTTGAACTTTGATGAGAATGCTGAGCATTGGAAATGCAGGCATACTATGAAATAGAGATATTAAAGCATATGCACAGTAGAACTTTGCCGAGATATACAAATTGAATGAAATGTAGAAACTGATAGATTCAGAGAAAGAGCAGTTGATGCAAGCGTTGAACATCATGGAATTGTGAAATTTTACAATAAAGAGGAGTGGGAAATATCTGCAGCTGGAGAAAATGCTAGAAGTACATCAATGGCTCGAAATAGACATTTTGCCTAATGGAGAAAGCTGGATTTGCAGCTTTATTGCAATCACGACAACTTCAATACATGTTGACAGATCATATTCGTAGAGATATAGAAATTGATGGTAATGTAGAATCCGATACAGCTATAGAAGATGTTGCATCTACAAGCAACGAATTTCTAGGAATTGGGCGTTTTTGCAGTTAGCAGAATGAGAAATATCTGCAGATAGACAACATGTTAGAACTTGTTCAAACGGATAGCATTTGACATTTTGCTAGACAGGGAAAGCCAGTTTTGCGGAAAGTAAAGCCTACAGAGATATTGAAGTTAGCGGGAATGCAGTTAATCTGGAAATCAGCAGAATTTGAGTAATTGCTGGAAATTGAGTAGTTTCTTCATGCAGAGAAACAGTTTTGCTGATAACGAAGAACTGGAGAAGTTCAATATCGAGATGAACGATGAGCAGCTGGAAATGCAGACTTGTTCCTAATTTAGACATTAATAGATGTAGAGAGTAGAAATTGGTAGAAATATAGAAAATGATGGAAATGTAGAAAGCTAGACCTCAGAGTACAATTAGCATCTGGAAGAAGTGAATTTCATGGAATTGGGAGATTTTGCACTTATACAGAACGAGAAATATCTACAGATAGAGAAAATCTTAGAACTTGTTCAATTGAATTTTGGTAGATAGAGTAAGTTAATTTTGCCGAAATTGTCACAAACGGAGATATTGTTGTCAGCTTGAATGCGGGGATCTGGTAATCTGCAGCATTGAGTAATTGGAAAAAATTGAGCTGTTCCGCAATTCAGTGAACCAGATTTGCTGAAAAGGAGAGAAATGGAGAATTTGAAGTTTGATGAGAATGCTGAGCAGCTGGAAATGCAGGGATTCTATGAAATAGAGATATTAAAGCATATAAACAGTAGAACTTTGCCGAGATATACAAATTGAATGAAATGTAGAAACTGATAGATTCAGAGAAAGAGCAGTTGATACCAGCGTTGAATTTCATGGAATTGTGAAATTTTACAATAAAGAGGAGTTGGAAATATCTGCAGTTGGAGAAAATGCTAGAAGTACATCAATGGCACGAAATAGACATTTTGCCTAATGGAGAAAGCTGGATTTGCAGCTTTGGTTCAATCACGACAACTTCAATACATGTTGGCAGATCATATTAGTAGAGATATAGAAATTGATGGTAATGTAGAATCCTATACATCTATAGAAGCTGTTGCATCCACAAGCAACGAATTTCTTGGAATTGGGCGTTTTTGCAATTATGCAGAATGAGAAATATCTGCAGATAGACAAAATGTTAGAACTTGTTTAAACGGATAGTATTTGACATTTTCGTAGACAGGGAAAGACAGGTTTGCGGAAAGTAAAGCCTACAGAGATATTGAAGTTAACGTGAATGCAGTTAACCTGGAAATCAGCAGAATTTGAGTCATTGCGGGAAATTGAGTAATTTCTTCATGCAGAGAACCAGTTTTCCTGAAAAAGAGAGAACTGGAGAAGTTCAATATCGGGATGAACGATGAGCAGCTGGAAATGCAGACTTTTTCCTAATTTAGACATTAATAGATGTAGAGAGTAGAAATTGGTAGAAATATAGAAAAAGATGGAAATGTAGAAAGCTAGACTTCAGAGTACGATTAGCATCTGCAAGAAGTGAATTTCATGGAATTGGGAGATTTTGCACTTATGCAGAATGAGAAATATCTACAGATAGAGTTAAGGGTAGAATTTCTTCAATTGACATTTTGGTAGATAGAGAAAGTTAGTTTTGGCGAAATTGACACAAACGGAGATATTGATGTTAGCTTGAATGCGGAGATCTGGTAATCTGCAGCATTTGAGTATTTGGAAGAAATTGAGCTGTTCCGCAATTCAGAGAACCAGATTTGCTGAAAAGGAGAGAAATGGAGAATTTGAAGTTTGATGAGAATGCTGAGCAGCTGGAAATGCAGGGATTCCATGAAATAGAGATATTAAAGCATATGCACAGTAGAACTTTGCTGAGATATAAAAATTGAATCAAATGTAGAAACTGATAAATTCAGAGAAAGAGCAGTTGATGCAAGCATTTAATTTCATTTAATTGTGAAATTTTACAATAATGATTAGTGGAAAATATCTGCAGCTGGAGAAAATGCTAGAAGTACATAAATGGCTTGAAATAGACATTTTGCTTAATGGAGAAAGCTAAATTTGGAGCTTTTCTTCAATCACGACAACTTCAATTCGTGTTGACAGATCATATTAGTAGAGATATAGAAATGGATAGTAATGTAGAATCCTATACAGCTATAGAAGCTGTTGCATCCACAAGCAACGAATTTCATGGAATTGGGCGTTTTTGCAATTATGGAGAATGAAAATATCTGCAGATAGACAAAATGTTAGAACTTGTTCAAACGGATAGCATTTGACATTTTGGTAGACAGGGAAAGACAGGTTTGCGGAAAGTAAAGCCTACCGAGATAATGAAGTTAGCGTGAACGCAGTTAACCTGGGAATCAGCAGAATTTGAGTAATTGCTGGAAATTGAGTAATTTCTTCATGCAGAGAACCAGTTTTCCTGAAAAAGAGAGAACTGGAGAAGTTCAATATCGGGATTAACGATGAGCAGCTGGAAATGCAGACTTCTTCCTAATTTAGACATTAATAGATGTAGAGAGTAGAAATTGGTAGAAATATAGAAAAAAATGCAAATGTAGAAAGCTAGACTTCAGAGTACAATTAGCATCTGGAAGAAATGAATTTCCTGGAATTGGGAGATTTTGCACTTATACAGAATGAGAAATATGTACAGATAGAGAAAATCTTAGAACTTGTTCAAGCGACATTTTGGTAGATAGAGAAAGTTAATTTTGCCTAAATTGATACAAACGGAGATATTGATGTTAGCTTGAATGCGCAGATCAGGTAATCTGCAGCATTTGAGTAATTGGAATAAAATCAGCTGTTCTGCAATTCAGTGAACCAGATTTGCTGAAAAGGAGAGAAATGGCGAATTTGAAGTTTGATGAGAATGCTGAGCAGCTGGAAATGCAGGGATTCTATGAAATAGAGATATTAAAGCATATACACAGTTGAACTTTGCCGAAATATACAAATTGAATGAAATGTAGAAACTGATAGATTCAGAGAAAGAGCAGTTGATGCAAGCGTTGAACTTCATGGAATTGTGAAATTTTACAATAAAGAGTAGTGAGAAATATCTGCAGCTGGAGACAATGCTAGAAGTACATCAATGGCTCGAAATAGACATTTTGCCTAATGGAGAAAGCTGGATTTGCAGCTTTACTGCAATCACGACAACTTCAATACGTGTTGTCAGATCTTATTCGTAGAGATATAGAAATTGATGGTAATGTAGAATCCTATACAGCTATAGAAGCTGTTGCATCCACAAGCAACGAATTTCTTTTAATTGTGCGTTTTTGCAATTATGCAGAATGAGAAATATCTGTAGATAGACAAAATGTTAAAACTTGTTCAAACGGATAGCATTTGACATTTTGGTAGACAGGGAAAGACAGGTTGGCGGAAAGTAAAGCCTACAGAGATATTGAAGTTATCGTGAATGCAGTTAACCTGGAAATCAGCAGAATTTGAGTAATTGCTGGAAATTGAGTAATTTCTTCATGCAGAGAACCAGTTTTGCTGAAAAAGAGAGAACTGGAGAAGTTCAATATCGAGATGAACGATGAGCAGCTGGAAATGCAGACTTTTTCCTAATTTAGACATTAATAGATGTAGAGAGTGGAAATTGTTAGAAATATAGAAATTGATGGAAACGTAGAAAGCTAGACTTCAGAGTACGATTAGCATCTGCAAGAAGTGAATTTCATGGAATTGGGAGATTTTGCACTTATGCAGAATGAGAAATATCTACAGATAGAGAAAATCGTAGAACTTGTTCAATTGACATTTTGGTAGATAGAGAAAGTTAATTTTGCCTAAATTGATACAAACGGAGATATTGATGTTAGCTTGAATGCGCAGATCAGGTAATCTGCAGCATTTGAGTAATTGGAATAAAATCAGCTGTTCCCTAATTCAGAGAACCAGATTTGCTGAAAAGGAAAGAAATGGAGAATTTGAAGTTTGATGAGAATGCTGAGCATTGGAAATGCAGGCATACTATGAAATAGAGATATTAAAGCATATGCACAGTAGAACTTTGCCGAGATATACAAATTGAATGAAATGTAGAAACTGATAGATTCAGAGAAAGAGCAGTTGATGCAAGCGTTGAACATCATGGAATTGTTTAATTTTACAATAAAGAGGAGTGGGAAATATCTGCAGCTGGAGAAAATGCTAGAAGTACATCAATGGCTCGAAATAGACATTTTGCCTAATGGAGAAAGCTGGATTTGCAGCTTTATTGCAATCACGACAACTTCAATACATGTTGACAGATCATATTCGTAGAGATATAGAAATTGATGGTAATGTAGAATCCGATACAGCTATAGAAGGTGTTGCATCTACAAGCAACGAATTTCTAGGAATTGGGCGTTTTTGCAGTTAGCAGAATGAGAAATATCTGCAGATAGACAACATGTTAGAACTTGTTCAAACGGATAGCATTTGACATTTTGGTAGACAGGGAAAGACAGGTTGGCGGAAAGTAATGCCTACAGAGATATTGAAGTTAGCGGGAATGCAGTTAACCTGGAAATCAGCAGAATTTGAGTAATTGCTGGAAATTGAGTAATTTCTTCATGCAGAGAACCAGTTTTGCTGAAAAAGAGAGAACTGGAGAAGTTCAATATCGAGATGAACGATGAGCAGCTGGAAATGCAGACTTTTTCCTAATTTAGACATTAATAGATGTAGAGAGTGGAAATTGTTAGAAATATAGAAATTGATGGAAATGTAGAAAGCTAGACTTCAGAGTACGATTAGCATCTGCAAGAAGTGAATTTCATGGAATTGGGAGATTTTGCACTTATGCAGAATGAGAAATATCTACAGATAGAGAAAATCGTAGAACTTGTTCAATTGACATTTTGGTAGATAGAGAAAGTTAATTTTGCCTAAATTGATACAAACGAGATATTGATGTTAGCTTGAATGCGCAGATCAGGTAATCTGCAGCATTTGAGTAATTGGAAAAAAATCAGCTGTTCCCTAATTCAGAGAACCAGATTTGCTGAAAAGGAAAGAAATGGAGAATTTGAAGTTTGATGAGAATGCTGAGCATTGGAAATGCAGGCATACTATGAAATAGAGATATTAAAGCTTATGCACAGTAGAACTTTGCCGAGATATACAAATTGAATGAAATGTAGAAACTGATAGATTCTGAGAGAGAGCAGTTGATGCAAGCGTTGAACATCATGGAATTGTGAAATTTTACAATAAAGAGGAGTGGGAAATATCTGCAGCTGGAGAAAATGCTAGAAGTACATCAATGGCTCGAAATAGACATTTTGCCTAATGGAGAAAGCTGGATTTGCAGCTTTATTGCAATCACGACAACTTCAATACATGTTGACAGATCATATTCGTAGAGATATAGAAATTGATGGTAATGTAGAATCCGATACAGCTATAGAAGGTGTTGCATCTACAAGCAACGAATTTCTAGGAATTGGGCGTTTTTGCAGTTAGCAGAATGAGAAATATCTGCAGATAGACAACATGTTAGAACTTGTTCAAACGGATAGCATTTGACATTTTGCTAGACAGGGAAAGCCAGTTTTGCGGAAAGTAAAGCCTACAGAGATATTGAAGTTAGCGGGAATGCAGTTAATCTGGAAATCAGCAGAATTTGAGTAATTGCTGGAAATTGAGTAGTTTCTTCATGCAGAGAAACAGTTTTGCTGATAACGAAGAACTGGAGAAGTTCAATATCGAGATGAACGATGAGCAGCTGGAAATGCAGACTTGTTCCTAATTTAGACATTAATAGATGTAGAGAGTAGAAATTGGTAGAAATATAGAAAATGATGGAAATGTAGAAAGCTAGACCTCAGAGTACAATTAGCATCTGGAAGAAGTGAATTTCATGGAATTGGGAGATTTTGCACTTATACAGAACGAGAAATATCTACAGATAGAGAAAATCTTAGAACTTGTTCAATTGAATTTTGGTAGATAGAGTAAGTTAATTTTGCCGAAATTGTCACAAACGGAGATATTGTTGTCAGCTTGAATGCGGGGATCTGGTAATCTGCAGCATTTGAGTAATTGGAAAAAATTGAGCTGTTCCGCAATTCAGTGAACCAGATTTGCTGAAAAGGAGAGAAATGGAGAATTTGAAGTTTGATGAGAATGCTGAGCAGCTGGAAATGCAGGGATTCTATGAAATAGAGATATTAAAGCATATAAACAGTAGAACTTTGCCGAGATATACAAATTGAATGAAATGTAGAAACTGATAGATTCAGAGAAAGAGCAGTTGATACCAGCGTTGAATTTCATGGAATTGTGAAATTTTACAATAAAGAGGAGTTGGAAATATCTGCAGTTGGAGAAAATGCTAGAAGTACATCAATGGCACGAAATAGACATTTTGCCTAATGGAGAAAGCTGGATTTGCAGCTTTGGTTCAATCACGACAACTTCAATACATGTTGGCAGATCATATTAGTAGAGATATAGAAATTGATGGTAATGTAGAATCCTATACATCTATAGAAGCTGTTGCATCCACAAGCAACGAATTTCTTGGAATTGGGCGTTTTTGCAATTATGCAGAATGAGAAATATCTGCAGATAGACAAAATGTTAGAACTTGTTTAAACGGATAGCATTTGACATTTTCGTAGACAGGGAAAGACAGGTTTGCGGAAAGTAAAGCCTACAGAGATATTGAAGTTAGCGTGAATGCAGTTAACCTGGAAATAAGCAGAATTTGAGTCATTGCGGGAAATTGAGTAATTTCTTCGTGCAGAGAACCAGTTTTCCTGAAAAAGAGAGAACTGGAGAAGTTCAATATCGGGATGAACGATGAGCAGCTGGAAATGCAGACTTTTTCCTAATTTAGACATTAATAGATGTAGAGAGTAGAAATTGGTAGAAATATAGAAAAAGATGGAAATGTAGAAAGCTAGACTTCAGAGTACGATTAGCATCTGCAAAAGTGAATTTCATGGAATTGGGAGATTTTGCACTTATGCAGAATGAGAAATATCTACAGATAGAGTTAAGGGTAGAATTTCTTCAATTGACATTTTGGTAGATAGAGAAAGTTAGTTTTGGCGAAATTGACACAAACGGAGATATTGATGTTAGCTTGAATGCGGAGATCTGGTAATCTGCAGCATTTGAGTATTTGGAAGAAATTGAGCTGTTCCGCAATTCAGAGAACCAGATTTGCTGAAAAGGAGAGAAATGGAGAATTTGAAGTTTGATGAGAATGCTGAGCAGCTGGAAATGCAGGGATTCCATGAAATAGAGATATTAAAGCATATGCACAGTAGAACTTTGCTGAGATATAAAAATTGAATCAAATGTAGAAACTGATAAATTCAGAGAAAGAGCAGTTGATGCAAGCATTTAATTTCATTTAATTGTGAAATTTTACAATAATGATTAGTGGAAAATATCTGCAGCTGGAGAAAATGCTAGAAGTACATAAATGGCTCTAAATAGACATTTTGCTTAATGGAGAAAGCTAAATTTGGAGCTTTTCTTCAATCACGACAACTTCAATTCGTGTTGACAGATCATATTAGTAGAGATATAGAAATGGATAGTAATGTAGAATCCTATACAGCTATAGAAGCTGTTGCATCCACAAGCAACGAATTTCATGGAATTGGGCGTTTTTGCAATTATGGAGAATGAAAATATCTGCAGATAGACAAAATGTTAAAACTTGTTCAAACGGATAGCATTTGACATTTTGGTAGACAGGGAAAGACAGGTTGGCGGAAAGTAAAGCCTACAGAGATATTGAAGTTATCGTGAATGCAGTTAACCTGGAAATCAGCAGAATTTGAGTAATTGCTGGAAATTGAGTAATTTCTTCATGCAGAGAACCAGTTTTGCTGAAAAAGAGAGAACTGGAGAAGTTCAATATCGAGATGAACGATGAGCAGCTGGAAATGCAGACTTTTTCCTAATTTAGACATTAATAGATGTAGAGAGTGGAAATTGTTAGAAATATAGAAATTGATGGAAACGTAGAAAGCTAGACTTCAGAGTACGATTAGCATCTGCAAGAAGTGAATTTCATGGAATTGGGAGATTTTGCACTTATGCAGAATGAGAAATATCTACAGATAGAGAAAATCGTAGAACTTGTTCAATTGACATTTTGGTAGATAGAGAAAGTTAATTTTGCCTAAATTGATACAAACGGAGATATTGATGTTAGCTTGAATGCGCAGATCAGGTAATCTGCAGCATTTGAGTAATTGGAATAAAATCAGCTGTTCCCTAATTCAGAGAACCAGATTTGCTGAAAAGGAAAGAAATGGTGAATTTGAAGTTTGATGAGAATGCTGAGCATTGGAAATGCAGGCATACTATGAAATAGAGATATTAAAGCATATGCACAGTAGAACTTTGCCGAGATATACAAATTGAATGAAATGTAGAAACTGATAGATTAAGAGAAAGAGCAGTTGATGCAAGCGTTGAACATCATGGAATTGTGAAATTTTACAATAAAGAGGAGTGGGAAATATCTGCAGCTGGAGAAAATGCTAGAAGTACATCAATGGCTCGAAATAGACATTTTGCCTAATGGAGAAAGCTGGATTTGCAGCTTTATTGCAATCACGACAACTTCAATACATGTTGACAGATCATATTCGTAGAGATATAGAAATTGATGGTAATGTAGAATCCGATACAGCTACAGAAGGTGTTGCATCTACAAGCAACGAATTTCTAGGAATTGGGCGTTTTTGCAGTTAGCAGAATGAGAAATATCAGCAGATAGACAACATGTTAGAACTTGTTCAAACGGATAGCATTTGACATTTTGGTAGACAGGGAAAGACAGGTTGGCGGAAAGTAATGCCTACAGAGATATTGAAGTTAGCGGGAATGCAGTTAACCTGGAAATCAGCAGAATTTGAGTAATTGCTGGAAATTGAGTAATTTCTTCATGCAGAGAACCAGTTTTGCTGAAAAAGAGAGAACTGGAGAAGTTCAATATCGAGATGAACGATGAGCAGCTGGAAATGCAGACTTTTTCCTAATTTAGACATTAATAGATGTAGAGAGTGGAAATTGTTAGAAATATAGAAATTGATGGAAATGTAGAAAGCTAGACTTCAGAGTACGATTAGCATCTGCAAGAAGTGAATTTCATGGAATTGGGAGATTTTGCACTTATGCAGAATGAGAAATATCTACAGATAGAGAAAATCGTAGAACTTGTTCAATTGACATTTTGGTAGATAGAGAAAGTTAATTTTGCCTAAATTGATACAAACGGAGATATTGATGTTAGCTTGAATGCGCAGATCAGGTAATCTGCAGCATTTTAGTAATTGGAAAAAAATCAGCTGTTCCCTAATTCAGAGAACCAGATTTGCTGAAAAGGAAAGAAATGGAGAATTTGAAGTTTGATGAGAATGCTGAGCATTGGAAATGCAGGCATACTATGAAATAGAGATATTAAAGCATATGCACAGTAGAACTTTGCCGAGATATACAAATTGAATGAAATGTAGAAACTGATAGATTCAGAGAAAGAGCAGTTGATGCAAGCGTTGAACATCATGGAATTGTGAAATTTTACAATAAAGAGGAGTGGGAAATATCTGCAGCTGGAGAAAATGCTAGAAGTACATCAATGGCTCGAAATAGACATTTTGCCTAATGGAGAAAGCTGGATTTGCAGCTTTATTGCAATCACGACAACTTCAATACATGTTGACAGATCATATTCGTAGAGATATAGAAATTGATGGTAATGTAGAATCCGATACAGCTATAGAAGGTGTTGCATCTACAAGCAACGAATTTCTAGGAATTGGGCGTTTTTGCAGTTATCAGAATGAGAAATATCTGCAGATAGACAACATGTTAGAACTTGTTCAAACGGATAGCATTTGACATTTTGGTAGACAGGGAAAGCCAGTTTTGCGGAAAGTAAAGCCTACAGAGATATTGAAGTTAGCGGGAATGCAGTTAATCTGGAAATCAGCAGAATTTGAGTAATTGCTGGAAATTGAGTAGTTTCTTCATGCAGAGAATCAGTTTTGCTGATAACGAAGAACTGGAGAAGTTCAATATCGAGATGAACGATGAGCAGCTGGAAATGCAGACTTGTTCCTAATTTAGACATTAATAGATGTAGAGAGTAGAAATTGGTAGAAATATAGAAAATGATGGAAATGTAGAAAGCTAGACCTCAGAGTACAATTAGCATCTGGAAGAAGTGAATTTCATGGAATTGGGAGATTTTGCACTTATACAGAACGAGAAATATCTACAGATAGAGAAAATCTTAGAACTTGTTCAATTGAATTTTGGTAGATAGAGTAAGTTAATTTTGCCGAAATTGTCACAAACGGAGATATTGTTGTCAGCTTGAATGCGGGGATCTGGTAATCTGCAGCATTTGAGTAATTGGAAAAAATTGAGCTGTTCCGCAATTCAGTGAACCAGATTTGCTGAAAAGGAGAGAAATGGAGAATTTGAAGTTTGATGAGAATGCTGAGCAGCTGGAAATGCAGGGATTCTATGAAATAGAGATATTAAAGCATATAAACAGTAGAACTTTGCCGAGATATACAAATTGAATGAAATGTAGAAACTGATAGATTCAGAGAAAGAGCAGTTGATACCAGCGTTGAATTTCATGGAATTGTGAAATTTTACAATAAAGAGGAGTTGGAAATATCTGCAGTTGGAGAAAATGCTAGAAGTACATCAATGGCACGAAATAGACATTTTGCCTAATGGAGAAAGCTGGATTTGCAGCTTTGGTTCAATCACGACAACTTCAATACATGTTGGCAGATCATATTAGTAGAGATATAGAAATTGATGGTAATGTAGAATCCTATACATCTATAGAAGCTGTTGCATCCACAAGCAACGAATTTCTTGGAATTGGGCGTTTTTGCAATTATGCAGAATGAGAAATATCTGCAGATAGACAAAATGTTAGAACTTGTTTAAACGGATAGCATTTGACATTTTCGTAGACGGTGAAAGACAGGTTTGCGGAAAGTAAAGCCTACAGAGATATTGAAGTTAGCGTGAATGCAGTTAACCTGGAAATCAGCAGAATTTGAGTCATTGCGGGAAATTGAGTAATTTCTTCATGCAGAGAACCAGTTTTCCTGAAAAAGAGAGAACTGGAGAAGTTCAATATCGGGATGAACGATGAGCAGCTGGAAATGCAGACTTTTTCCTAATTTAGACATTAATAGATGTAGAGAGTAGAAATTGGTAGAAATATAGAAAAAGATGGAAATGTAGAAAGCTAGACTTCAGAGTACGATTAGCATCTGCAAGAAGTGAATTTCATGGAATTGGGAGATTTTGCACTTATGCAGAATGAGAAATATCTACAGATAGAGTTAAGGGTAGAATTTCTTCAATTGACATTTTGGTAGATAGAGAAAGTTAGTTTTGGCAAAATTGACACAAACGGAGATATTGATGTTAGCTTGAATGCGGAGATCTGGTAATCTGCAGCATTTGAGTAATTGGAATATATTGAGCTGTTCCGCAATTCAGTGAACCAGATTTGCTGAAAAGGAGAGAAATGGAGAAGTTGAAGTTTGATGAGAATGCTGAGCAGCTGGAAATGCAGGGATTCCATGAAATAGAGATATTAAAGCATATGCACAGTAGAACTTTGCTGAGATATAAAAATTGAATCAAATGTAGAAACTGATAAATTCAGAGAAAGAGCAGTTGATGCAAGCATTTAATTTCATTTAATTGTGAAATTTGACAATAATGATTAGTGGAAAATATCTGCAGCTGGAGAAAATGCTAGAAGTACATAAATGGCTCGAAAGAGACATTTTGCTTAATGGAGAAAGCTAAATTTGGAGCTTTTCTTCAATCACGACAACTTCAATTCGTGTTGACAGATCATATTAGTAGAGATATAGAAATGGATAGTAATGTAGAATCCTATACAGCTATAGAAGGTGTTGCATCCACAAGCAACGAATTTCATGGAATTGGGCGTTTTTGCAATTATGGAGAATGAAAATATCTGCAGATAGACAAAATGTTAGAACTTGTTCAAACGGATAGCATTTGACATTTTGGTAGACAGCGAAAGACAGGTTTGCGGAAAGTAAAGCCTACCGAGATAATGAAGTTAGCGTGAATGCAGTTAACCTGGGAATCAGCAGAATTTGAGTCATTGCTGGAAATTGAGAAATTTCTTCATGCAGAGAACCAGTTTTCCTGAAAAAGAGAGAACTGGAGAAGTTCAATATCGGGATTAACGATGAGCAGCTGGAAATGCAGACTTGTTCCTAATTTAGACATTAATAGATGTAGAGAGTAGAAATTGGTAGAAATATAGAAAAAAATGCAAATGTAGAAAGCTAGACTTCAGAGTACAATTAGCATCTGGAAGAAATGAATTTCCTGGAATTGGGAGATTTTGCACTTATACAGAATGAGAAATATGTACAGATAGAGAAAATCTTAGAACTTGTTCAAGCGACAATTTGGTAGATAGAGAAAGTTAATTTTGCCTAAATTGTCACAAACGGAGATATTGATGTTAGCTTGAATGCGGGGATCTGGTAATCTGCAGCATTTGAGTAATTGGAAAAAATTGAGCTGTTCCGCAATTCAGTGAACCAGATTTGCTGAAAAGGAGAGAAATGGCGAATTTGAAGTTTGATGAGAATGCTGAGCAGCTGGAAATGCAGGGATTCTATGAAATAGAGATATTAAAGCATGTACACAGTTGAACTTTGCCGAAATATACAAATTGAATGAAATGTAGAAACTGATAGATTCAGAGAAAGAGCAGTTGATGCAAGCGTTGAACTTCATGGAATTGTGAAATTTTACAATAAAGAATAGTGAGAAATATCTGCAGCTGGAGACATTGCTAGAAGTACATCAATGGCTCGAAATAGACATTTTGCCTAATGGAGAAAGCTGGATTTGCAGCTTTACTGCAATCACGACAACTTCAATACATGTTGACAGATCTTATTCGTAGAGATATAGAAATTGATGGTAATGTAGAATCCTATACAGCTATAGAAGCTGTTGCATCCACAAGCAACGAATTTCTTTTAATTGTGCGTTTTTGCAATTATGCAGAATGAGAAATATCTGTAGATAGACAAAATGTTAGAACTTGTTCAAACGGATAGCATTTGACATTTTGGTAGACAGGGAAAGACAGGTTGGCGGAAAGTAAAGCCTACAGAGATATTGAAGTTATCGTGAATGCAGTTAACCTGGAAATCAGCAGAATTTGAGTAATTGCTGGAAATTGAGTAATTTCTTCATGCAGAGAACCAGTTTTGCTGAAAAAGAGAGAACTGGAGAAGTTCAATATCGAGATGAACGATGAGCAGCTGGAAATGCAGACTTTTTCCTAATTTAGACATTAATAGATGTAGAGAGTGGAAATTGTTAGAAATATAGAAATTGATGGAAATGTAGAAAGCTAGACTTCAGAGTACGATTAGCATCTGCAAGAAGTGAATTTCATGGAATTGGGAGATTTTGCACTTATGCAGAATGAGAAATATCTACAGATAGAGAAAATCGTAGAACTTGTTCAATTGACATTTTGGTAGATAGAGAAAGTTAATTTTGCCTAAATTGATACAAACGGAGATATTGATGTTAGCTTGAATGCGCAGATCAGGTAATCTGCAGCATTTTAGTAATTGGAAAAAAATCAGCTGTTCCCTAATTCAGAGAACCAGATTTGCTGAAAAGGAAAGAAATGGAGAATTTGAAGTTTGATGAGAATGCTGAGCATTGGAAATGCAGGCATACTATGAAATAGAGATATTAAAGCATATGCACAGTAGAACTTTGCCGAGATATACAAATTGAATGAAATGTAGAAACTGATAGATTCAGAGAAAGAGCAGTTGATGCAAGCGTTGAACATCATGGAATTGTGAAATTTTACAATAAAGAGGAGTGGGAAATATCTGCAGCTGGAGAAAATGCTAGAAGTACATCAATGGCTCGAAATAGACATTTTGCCTAATGGAGAAAGCTGGATTTGCAGCTTTATTGCAATCACGACAACTTCAATACATGTTGACAGATCATATTCGTAGAGATATAGAAATTGATGGTAATGTAGAATCCGATACAGCTATAGAAGGTGTTGCATCTACAAGCAACGAATTTCTAGGAATTGGGCGTTTTTGCAGTTAGCAGAATGAGAAATATCTGCAGATAGACAACATGTTAGAACTTGTTCAAACGGATAGCATTTGACATTTTGCTAGACAGGGAAAGCCAGTTTTGCGGAAAGTAAAGCCTACAGAGATATTGAAGTTAGCGGGAATGCAGTTAATCTGGAAATCAGCAGAATTTGAGTAATTGCTGGAAATTGAGTAGTTTCTTCATGCAGAGAAACAGTTTTGCTGATAACGAAGAACTGGAGAAGTTCAATATCGAGATGAACGATGAGCAGCTGGAAATGCAGACTTGTTCCTAATTTAGACATTAATAGATGTAGAGAGTAGAAATTGGTAGAAATATAGAAAATGATGGAAATGTAGAAAGCTAGACCTCAGAGTACAATTAGCATCTGGAAGAAGTGAATTTCATGGAATTGGGAGATTTTGCACTTATACAGAACGAGAAATATCTACAGATAGAGAAAATCTTAGAACTTGTTCAATTGAATTTTGGTAGATAGAGTAAGTTAATTTTGCCGAAATTGTCACAAACGGAGATATTGTTGTCAGCTTGAATGCGGGGATCTGGTAATCTGCAGCATTTGAGTAATTGGAAAAAATTGAGCTGTTCCGCAATTCAGTGAACCAGATTTGCTGAAAAGGAGAGAAATGGAGAATTTGAAGTTTGATGAGAATGCTGAGCAGCTGGAAATGCAGGGATTCTATGAAATAGAGATATTAAAGCATATAAACAGTAGAACTTTGCCGAGATATACAAATTGAATGAAATGTAGAAACTGATAGATTCAGAGAAAGAGCAGTTGATACCAGCGTTGAATTTCATGGAATTGTGAAATTTTACAATAAAGAGGAGTTGGAAATATCTGCAGTTGGAGAAAATGCTAGAAGTACATCAATGGCACGAAATAGACATTTTGCCTAATGGAGAAAGCTGGATTTGCAGCTTTGGTTCAATCACGACAACTTCAATACATGTTGGCAGATCATATTAGTAGAGATATAGAAATTGATGGTAATGTAGAATCCTATACATCTATAGAAGCTGTTGCATCCACAAGCAACGAATTTCTTGGAATTGGGCGTTTTTGCAATTATGCAGAATGAGAAATATCTGCAGATAGACAAAATGTTAGAACTTGTTTAAACGGATAGCATTTGACATTTTCGTAGACAGGGAAAGACAGGTTTGCGGAAAGTAAAGCCTACAGAGATATTGAAGTTAGCGTGAATGCAGTTAACCTGGAAATCAGCAGAATTTGAGTCATTGCGGGAAATTGAGTAATTTCTTCATGCAGAGAACCAGTTTTCCTGAAAAAGAGAGAACTGGAGAAGTTCAATATCGGGATGAACGATGAGCAGCTGGAAATGCAGACTTTTTCCTAATTTAGACATTAATAGATGTAGAGAGTAGAAATTGGTAGAAATATAGAAAAAGATGGAAATGTAGAAAGCTAGACTTCAGAGTACGATTAGCATCTGCAAAAGTGAATTTCATGGAATTGGGAGATTTTGCACTTATGCAGAATGAGAAATATCTACAGATAGAGTTAAGGGTAGAATTTCTTCAATTGACATTTTGGTAGATAGAGAAAGTTAGTTTTGGCGAAATTGACACAAACGGAGATATTGATGTTAGCTTGAATGCGGAGATCTGGTAATCTGCAGCATTTGAGTATTTGGAAGAAATTGAGCTGTTCCGCAATTCAGAGAACCAGATTTGCTGAAAAGGAGAGAAATGGAGAATTTGAAGTTTGATGAGAATGCTGAGCAGCTGGAAATGCAGGGATTCCATGAAATAGAGATATTAAAGCATATGCACAGTAGAACTTTGCTGAGATATAAAAATTGAATCAAATGTAGAAACTGATAAATTCAGAGAAAGAGCAGTTGATGCAAGCATTTAATTTCATTTAATTGTGAAATTTTACAATAATGATTAGTGGAAAATATCTGCAGCTGGAGAAAATGCTAGAAGTACATAAATGGCTCGAAATAGACATTTTGCTTAATGGAGAAAGCTAAATTTGGAGCTTTTCTTCAATCACGACAACTTCAATTCGTGTTGACAGATCATATTAGTAGAGATATAGAAATGGATAGTAATGTAGAATCCTATACAGCTATAGAAGGTGTTGCATCCACAAGCAAGGAATTTCATGGAATTGGGCATTTTTGCAATTATGGAGAATGAAAATATCTGCAGATAGACAAAATGTTAGAACTTGTTCAAACGGATAGCATTTGACATTTTGGTAGACAGGGAAAGACAGGTTTGCGGAAAGTAAAGCCTACCGAGATAATGAAGTTAGCGTGAATGCAGTTAACCTGGGAATCAGCAGAATTTGAGTAATTGCTGGAAATTGAGTAATTTCTTCATGCAGAGAACCAGTTTTCCTGAAAAAGAGAGAACTGGAGAAGTTCAATATCGGGATTAACGATGAGCAGCTGGAAATGCAGACTTGTTCCTAATTTAGACATTAATAGATGTAGAGAGTAGAAATTGGTAGAAATATAGAAATTGATGGAAATGTAGAAAGCTAGACTTCAGAGTACAATTAGCATCTGGAAGAAATGAATTTCCTGGAATTGGGAGATTTTGCACTTATACAGAATGAGAAATATGTACAGATAGAGAAAATGTAGAACTTGTTCAAGCGACATTTTGGTAGATAGAGAAAGTTAATTTTGCTGAAATTGTCACAAACGGAGATATTGATGTTAGCTTGAATGCGGATATCTGGTAATCTGCAGCATTTGAGTAATTGGAAAAAATTGAGCTGTTCCGCAATTCAGTGAACCAGATTTGCTGAAAAGGAGAGAAATGGCGAATTTGAAGTTTGATGAGAATGCTGAGCAGCTGGAAATGCAGGGATTCTATGAAATAGAGATATTAAAGCATATACACAGTTGAACTTTGCCGAAATATACAAATTGAATGAAATGTAGAAACTGATAGATTCAGAGAAAGAGCAGTTGATGCAAGCGTTGAACTTCATGGAATTGTGAAATTTTACAATAAAGAGTAGTGAGAAATATCTGCAGCTGGAGACAATGCTAGAAGTACATCAATGGCTCGAAATAGACATTTTGCCTAATGGAGAAAGCTAGATTTGCAGCTTTACTGCAATCACGACAACTTCAATACGTGTTGTCAGATCTTATTCGTAGAGATATAGAAATTGATGGTAATGTAGAATCCTATACAGCTATAGAAGCTGTTGCATCCACAAGCAACGAATTTCTTTTAATTGTGCGTTTTTGCAATTATGCAGAATGAGAAATATCTGTAGATAGACAAAATGTTAAAACTTGTTCAAACGGATAGCATTTGACATTTTGGTAGACAGGGAAAGACAGGTTGGCGGAAAGTAAAGCCTACAGAGATATTGAAGTTATCGTGAATGCAGTTAACCTGGAAATCAGCAGAATTTGAGTAATTGCTGGAAATTGAGTAATTTCTTCATGCAGAGAACCAGTTTTGCTGAAAAAGAGAGAACTGGAGAAGTTCAATATCGAGATGAACGATGAGCAGCTGGAAATGCAGACTTTTTCCTAATTTAGACATTAATAGATGTAGAGAGTGGAAATTGTTAGAAATATAGAAATTGATGGAAACGTAGAAAGCTAGACTTCAGAGTACGATTAGCATCTGCAAGAAGTGAATTTCATGGAATTGGGAGATTTTGCACTTATGCAGAATGAGAAATATCTACAGATAGAGAAAATCGTAGAACTTGTTCAATTGACATTTTGGTAGATAGAGAAAGTTAATTTTGCCTAAATTGATACAAACGGAGATATTGATGTTAGCTTGAATGCGCAGATCAGGTAATCTGCAGCATTTGAGTAATTGGAATAAAATCAGCTGTTCCCTAATTCAGAGAACCAGATTTGCTGAAAAGGAAAGAAATGGTGAATTTGAAGTTTGATGAGAATGCTGAGCATTGGAAATGCAGGCATACTATGAAATAGAGATATTAAAGCATATGCACAGTAGAACTTTGCCGAGATATACAAATTGAATGAAATGTAGAAACTGATAGATTAAGAGAAAGAGCAGTTGATGCAAGCGTTGAACATCATGGAATTGTGAAATTTTACAATAAAGAGGAGTGGGAAATATCTGCAGCTGGAGAAAATGCTAGAAGTACATCAATGGCTCGAAATAGACATTTTGCCTAATGGAGAAAGCTGGATTTGCAGCTTTATTGCAATCACGACAACTTCAATACATGTTGACAGATCATATTCGTAGAGATATAGAAATTGATGGTAATGTAGAATCCGATACAGCTACAGAAGGTGTTGCATCTACAAGCAACGAATTTCTAGGAATTGGGCGTTTTTGCAGTTAGCAGAATGAGAAATATCAGCAGATAGACAACATGTTAGAACTTGTTCAAACGGATAGCATTTGACATTTTGGTAGACAGGGAAAGACAGGTTGGCGGAAAGTAATGCCTACAGAGATATTGAAGTTAGCGGGAATGCAGTTAACCTGGAAATCAGCAGAATTTGAGTAATTGCTGGAAATTGAGTAATTTCTTCATGCAGAGAACCAGTTTTGCTGAAAAAGAGAGAACTGGAGAAGTTCAATATCGAGATGAACGATGAGCAGCTGGAAATGCAGACTTTTTCCTAATTTAGACATTAATAGATGTAGAGAGTGGAAATTGTTAGAAATATAGAAATTGATGGAAATGTAGAAAGCTAGACTTCAGAGTACGATTAGCATCTGCAAGAAGTGAATTTCATGGAATTGGGAGATTTTGCACTTATGCAGAATGAGAAATATCTACAGATAGAGAAAATCGTAGAACTTGTTCAATTGACATTTTGGTAGATAGAGAAAGTTAATTTTGCCTAAATTGATACAAACGGAGATATTGATGTTAGCTTGAATGCGCAGATCAGGTAATCTGCAGCATTTTAGTAATTGGAAAAAAATCAGCTGTTCCCTAATTCAGAGAACCAGATTTGCTGAAAAGGAAAGAAATGGAGAATTTGAAGTTTGATGAGAATGCTGAGCATTGGAAATGCAGGCATACTATGAAATAGAGATATTAAAGCATATGCACAGTAGAACTTTGCCGAGATATACAAATTGAATGAAATGTAGAAACTGATAGATTCAGAGAAAGAGCAGTTGATGCAAGCGTTGAACATCATGGAATTGTGAAATTTTACAATAAAGAGGAGTGGGAAATATCTGCAGCTGGAGAAAATGCTAGAAGTACATCAATGGCTCGAAATAGACATTTTGCCTAATGGAGAAAGCTGGATTTGCAGCTTTATTGCAATCACGACAACTTCAATACATGTTGACAGATCATATTCGTAGAGATATAGAAATTGATGGTAATGTAGAATCCGATACAGCTATAGAAGGTGTTGCATCTACAAGCAACGAATTTCTAGGAATTGGGCGTTTTTGCAGTTAGCAGAATGAGAAATATCTGCAGATAGACAACATGTTAGAACTTGTTCAAACGGATAGCATTTGACATTTTGCTAGACAGGGAAAGCCAGTTTTGCGGAAAGTAAAGCCTACAGAGATATTGAAGTTAGCGGGAATGCAGTTAATCTGGAAATCAGCAGAATTTGAGTAATTGCTGGAAATTGAGTAGTTTCTTCATGCAGAGAAACAGTTTTGCTGATAACGAAGAACTGGAGAAGTTCAATATCGAGATGAACGATGAGCAGCTGGAAATGCAGACTTGTTCCTAATTTAGACATTAATAGATGTAGAGAGTAGAAATTGGTAGAAATATAGAAAATGATGGAAATGTAGAAAGCTAGACCTCAGAGTACAATTAGCATCTGGAAGAAGTGAATTTCATGGAATTGGGAGATTTTGCACTTATACAGAACGAGAAATATCTACAGATAGAGAAAATCTTAGAACTTGTTCAATTGAATTTTGGTAGATAGAGTAAGTTAATTTTGCCGAAATTGTCACAAACGGAGATATTGTTGTCAGCTTGAATGCGGGGATCTGGTAATCTGCAGCATTTGAGTAATTGGAAAAAATTGAGCTGTTCCGCAATTCAGTGAACCAGATTTGCTGAAAAGGAGAGAAATGGAGAATTTGAAGTTTGATGAGAATGCTGAGCAGCTGGAAATGCAGGGATTCTATGAAATAGAGATATTAAAGCATATAAACAGTAGAACTTTGCCGAGATATACAAATTGAATGAAATGTAGAAACTGATAGATTCAGAGAAAGAGCAGTTGATACCAGCGTTGAATTTCATGGAATTGTGAAATTTTACAATAAAGAGGAGTTGGAAATATCTGCAGTTGGAGAAAATGCTAGAAGTACATCAATGGCACGAAATAGACATTTTGCCTAATGGAGAAAGCTGGATTTGCAGCTTTGGTTCAATCACGACAACTTCAATACATGTTGGCAGATCATATTAGTAGAGATATAGAAATTGATGGTAATGTAGAATCCTATACATCTATAGAAGCTGTTGCATCCACAAGCAACGAATTTCTTGGAATTGGGCGTTTTTGCAATTATGCAGAATGAGAAATATCTGCAGATAGACAAAATGTTAGAACTTGTTTAAACGGATAGCATTTGACATTTTCGTAGACAGGGAAAGACAGGTTTGCGGAAAGTAAAGCCTACAGAGATATTGAAGTTAGCGTGAATGCAGTTAACCTGGAAATCAGCAGAATTTGAGTCATTGCGGGAAATTGAGTAATTTCTTCATGCAGAGAACCAGTTTTCCTGAAAAAGAGAGAACTGGAGAAGTTCAATATCGGGATGAACGATGAGCAGCTGGAAATGCAGACTTTTTCCTAATTTAGACATTAATAGATGTAGAGAGTAGAAATTGGTAGAAATATAGAAAAAGATGGAAATGTAGAAAGCTAGACTTCAGAGTACGATTAGCATCTGCAAAAGTGAATTTCATGGAATTGGGAGATTTTGCACTTATGCAGAATGAGAAATATCTACAGATAGAGTTAAGGGTAGAATTTCTTCAATTGACATTTTGGTAGATAGAGAAAGTTAGTTTTGGCGAAATTGACACAAACGGAGATATTGATGTTAGCTTGAATGCGGAGATCTGGTAATCTGCAGCATTTGAGTATTTGGAAGAAATTGAGCTGTTCCGCAATTCAGAGAACCAGATTTGCTGAAAAGGAGAGAAATGGAGAATTTGAAGTTTGATGAGAATGCTGAGCAGCTGGAAATGCAGGGATTCCATGAAATAGAGATATTAAAGCATATGCACAGTAGAACTTTGCTGAGATATAAAAATTGAATCAAATGTAGAAACTGATAAATTCAGAGAAAGAGCAGTTGATGCAAGCATTTAATTTCATTTAATTGTGAAATTTTACAATAATGATTAGTGGAAAATATCTGCAGCTGGAGAAAATGCTAGAAGTACATAAATGGCTCGAAATAGACATTTTGCTTAATGGAGAAAGCTAAATTTGGAGCTTTTCTTCAATCACGACAACTTCAATTCGTGTTGACAGATCATATTAGTAGAGATATAGAAATGGATAGTAATGTAGAATCCTATACAGCTATAGAAGGTGTTGCATCCACAAGCAAGGAATTTCATGGAATTGGGCATTTTTGCAATTATGGAGAATGAAAATATCTGCAGATAGACAAAATGTTAGAACTTGTTCAAACGGATAGCATTTGACATTTTGGTAGACAGGGAAAGACAGGTTTGCGGAAAGTAAAGCCTACCGAGATAATGAAGTTAGCGTGAATGCAGTTAACCTGGGAATCAGCAGAATTTGAGTAATTGCTGGAAATTGAGTAATTTCTTCATGCAGAGAACCAGTTTTCCTGAAAAAGAGAGAACTGGAGAAGTTCAATATCGGGATTAACGATGAGCAGCTGGAAATGCAGACTTGTTCCTAATTTAGACATTAATAGATGTAGAGAGTAGAAATTGGTAGAAATATAGAAATTGATGGAAATGTAGAAAGCTAGACTTCAGAGTACAATTAGCATCTGGAAGAAATGAATTTCCTGGAATTGGGAGATTTTGCACTTATACAGAATGAGAAATATGTACAGATAGAGAAAATGTAGAACTTGTTCAAGCGACATTTTGGTAGATAGAGAAAGTTAATTTTGCTGAAATTGTCACAAACGGAGATATTGATGTTAGCTTGAATGCGGATATCTGGTAATCTGCAGCATTTGAGTAATTGGAAAAAATTGAGCTGTTCCGCAATTCAGTGAACCAGATTTGCTGAAAAGGAGAGAAATGGCGAATTTGAAGTTTGATGAGAATGCTGAGCAGCTGGAAATGCAGGGATTCTATGAAATAGAGATATTAAAGCATATACACAGTTGAACTTTGCCGAAATATACAAATTGAATGAAATGTAGAAACTGATAGATTCAGAGAAAGAGCAGTTGATGCAAGCGTTGAACTTCATGGAATTGTGAAATTTTACAATAAAGAGTAGTGAGAAATATCTGCAGCTGGAGACAATGCTAGAAGTACATCAATGGCTCGAAATAGACATTTTGCCTAATGGAGAAAGCTAGATTTGCAGCTTTACTGCAATCACGACAACTTCAATACGTGTTGTCAGATCTTATTCGTAGAGATATAGAAATTGATGGTAATGTAGAATCCTATACAGCTATAGAAGCTGTTGCATCCACAAGCAACGAATTTCTTTTAATTGTGCGTTTTTGCAATTATGCAGAATGAGAAATATCTGTAGATAGACAAAATGTTAAAACTTGTTCAAACGGATAGCATTTGACATTTTGGTAGACAGGGAAAGACAGGTTGGCGGAAAGTAAAGCCTACAGAGATATTGAAGTTATCGTGAATGCAGTTAACCTGGAAATCAGCAGAATTTGAGTAATTGCTGGAAATTGAGTAATTTCTTCATGCAGAGAACCAGTTTTGCTGAAAAAGAGAGAACTGGAGAAGTTCAATATCGAGATGAACGATGAGCAGCTGGAAATGCAGACTTTTTCCTAATTTAGACATTAATAGATGTAGAGAGTGGAAATTGTTAGAAATATAGAAATTGATGGAAACGTAGAAAGCTAGACTTCAGAGTACGATTAGCATCTGCAAGAAGTGAATTTCATGGAATTGGGAGATTTTGCACTTATGCAGAATGAGAAATATCTACAGATAGAGAAAATCGTAGAACTTGTTCAATTGACATTTTGGTAGATAGAGAAAGTTAATTTTGCCTAAATTGATACAAACGGAGATATTGATGTTAGCTTGAATGCGCAGATCAGGTAATCTGCAGCATTTGAGTAATTGGAATAAAATCAGCTGTTCCCTAATTCAGAGAACCAGATTTGCTGAAAAGGAAAGAAATGGTGAATTTGAAGTTTGATGAGAATGCTGAGCATTGGAAATGCAGGCATACTATGAAATAGAGATATTAAAGCATATGCACAGTAGAACTTTGCCGAGATATACAAATTGAATGAAATGTAGAAACTGATAGATTAAGAGAAAGAGCAGTTGATGCAAGCGTTGAACATCATGGAATTGTGAAATTTTACAATAAAGAGGAGTGGGAAATATCTGCAGCTGGAGAAAATGCTAGAAGTACATCAATGGCTCGAAATAGACATTTTGCCTAATGGAGAAAGCTGGATTTGCAGCTTTATTGCAATCACGACAACTTCAATACATGTTGACAGATCATATTCGTAGAGATATAGAAATTGATGGTAATGTAGAATCCGATACAGCTACAGAAGGTGTTGCATCTACAAGCAACGAATTTCTAGGAATTGGGCGTTTTTGCAGTTAGCAGAATGAGAAATATCAGCAGATAGACAACATGTTAGAACTTGTTCAAACGGATAGCATTTGACATTTTGGTAGACAGGGAAAGACAGGTTGGCGGAAAGTAATGCCTACAGAGATATTGAAGTTAGCGGGAATGCAGTTAACCTGGAAATCAGCAGAATTTGAGTAATTGCTGGAAATTGAGTAATTTCTTCATGCAGAGAACCAGTTTTGCTGAAAAAGAGAGAACTGGAGAAGTTCAATATCGAGATGAACGATGAGCAGCTGGAAATGCAGACTTTTTCCTAATTTAGACATTAATAGATGTAGAGAGTGGAAATTGTTAGAAATATAGAAATTGATGGAAATGTAGAAAGCTAGACTTCAGAGTACGATTAGCATCTGCAAGAAGTGAATTTCATGGAATTGGGAGATTTTGCACTTATGCAGAATGAGAAATATCTACAGATAGAGAAAATCGTAGAACTTGTTCAATTGACATTTTGGTAGATAGAGAAAGTTAATTTTGCCTAAATTGATACAAACGGAGATATTGATGTTAGCTTGAATGCGCAGATCAGGTAATCTGCAGCATTTTAGTAATTGGAAAAAAATCAGCTGTTCCCTAATTCAGAGAACCAGATTTGCTGAAAAGGAAAGAAATGGAGAATTTGAAGTTTGATGAGAATGCTGAGCATTGGAAATGCAGGCATACTATGAAATAGAGATATTAAAGCATATGCACAGTAGAACTTTGCCGAGATATACAAATTGAATGAAATGTAGAAACTGATAGATTCAGAGAAAGAGCAGTTGATGCAAGCGTTGAACATCATGGAATTGTGAAATTTTACAATAAAGAGGAGTGGGAAATATCTGCAGCTGGAGAAAATGCTAGAAGTACATCAATGGCTCGAAATAGACATTTTGCCTAATGGAGAAAGCTGGATTTGCAGCTTTATTGCAATCACGACAACTTCAATACATGTTGACAGATCATATTCGTAGAGATATAGAAATTGATGGTAATGTAGAATCCGATACAGCTATAGAAGGTGTTGCATCTACAAGCAACGAATTTCTAGGAATTGGGCGTTTTTGCAGTTAGCAGAATGAGAAATATCTGCAGATAGACAACATGTTAGAACTTGTTCAAACGGATAGCATTTGACATTTTGCTAGACAGGGAAAGCCAGTTTTGCGGAAAGTAAAGCCTACAGAGATATTGAAGTTAGCGGGAATGCAGTTAATCTGGAAATCAGCAGAATTTGAGTAATTGCTGGAAATTGAGTAGTTTCTTCATGCAGAGAAACAGTTTTGCTGATAACGAAGAACTGGAGAAGTTCAATATCGAGATGAACGATGAGCAGCTGGAAATGCAGACTTGTTCCTAATTTAGACATTAATAGATGTAGAGAGTAGAAATTGGTAGAAATATAGAAAATGATGGAAATGTAGAAAGCTAGACCTCAGAGTACAATTAGCATCTGGAAGAAGTGAATTTCATGGAATTGGGAGATTTTGCACTTATACAGAACGAGAAATATCTACAGATAGAGAAAATCTTAGAACTTGTTCAATTGAATTTTGGTAGATAGAGTAAGTTAATTTTGCCGAAATTGTCACAAACGGAGATATTGTTGTCAGCTTGAATGCGGGGATCTGGTAATCTGCAGCATTTGAGTAATTGGAAAAAATTGAGCTGTTCCGCAATTCAGTGAACCAGATTTGCTGAAAAGGAGAGAAATGGAGAATTTGAAGTTTGATGAGAATGCTGAGCAGCTGGAAATGCAGGGATTCTATGAAATAGAGATATTAAAGCATATAAACAGTAGAACTTTGCCGAGATATACAAATTGAATGAAATGTAGAAACTGATAGATTCAGAGAAAGAGCAGTTGATACCAGCGTTGAATTTCATGGAATTGTGAAATTTTACAATAAAGAGGAGTTGGAAATATCTGCAGTTGGAGAAAATGCTAGAAGTACATCAATGGCACGAAATAGACATTTTGCCTAATGGAGAAAGCTGGATTTGCAGCTTTGGTTCAATCACGACAACTTCAATACATGTTGGCAGATCATATTAGTAGAGATATAGAAATTGATGGTAATGTAGAATCCTATACATCTATAGAAGCTGTTGCATCCACAAGCAACGAATTTCTTGGAATTGGGCGTTTTTGCAATTATGCAGAATGAGAAATATCTGCAGATAGACAAAATGTTAGAACTTGTTTAAACGGATAGCATTTGACATTTTCGTAGACAGGGAAAGACAGGTTTGCGGAAAGTAAAGCCTACAGAGATATTGAAGTTAGCGTGAATGCAGTTAACCTGGAAATCAGCAGAATTTGAGTCATTGCGGGAAATTGAGTAATTTCTTCATGCAGAGAACCAGTTTTCCTGAAAAAGAGAGAACTGGAGAAGTTCAATATCGGGATGAACGATGAGCAGCTGGAAATGCAGACTTTTTCCTAATTTAGACATTAATAGATGTAGAGAGTAGAAATTGGTAGAAATATAGAAAAAGATGGAAATGTAGAAAGCTAGACTTCAGAGTACGATTAGCATCTGCAAGAAGTGAATTTCATGGAATTGGGAGATTTTGCACTTATGCAGAATGAGAAATATCTACAGATAGAGTTAAGGGTAGAATTTCTTCAATTGACATTTTGGTAGATAGAGAAAGTTAGTTTTGGCGAAATTGACACAAACGGAGATATTGATGTTAGCTTGAATGCGGAGATCTGGTAATCTGCAGCATTTGAGTATTTGGAAGAAATTGAGCTGTTCCGCAATTCAGAGAACCAGATTTGCTGAAAAGGAGAGAAATGGAGAATTTGAAGTTTGATGAGAATGCTGAGCAGCTGGAAATGCAGGGATTCCATGAAATAGAGATATTAAAGCATATGCACAGTAGAACTTTGCTGAGATATAAAAATTGAATCAAATGTAGAAACTGATAAATTCAGAGAAAGAGCAGTTGATGCAAGCATTTAATTTCATTTAATTGTGAAATTTTACAATAATGATTAGTGGAAAATATCTGCAGCTGGAGAAAATGCTAGAAGTACATAAATGGCTCTAAATAGACATTTTGCTTAATGGAGAAAGCTAAATTTGGAGCTTTTCTTCAATCACGACAACTTCAATTCGTGTTGACAGATCATATTAGTAGAGATATAGAAATGGATAGTAATGTAGAATCCTATACAGCTATAGAAGGTGTTGCATCCACAAGCAACGAATTTCATGGAATTGGGCGTTTTTGCAATTATGGAGAATGAAAATATCTGCAGATAGACAAAATGTTAGAACTTGTTCAAACGGATAGCATTTGACATTTTGGTAGACAGGGAAAGACAGGTTTGCGGAAAGTAAAGCCTACCGAGATAATGAAGTTAGCGTGAATGCAGTTAACCTGGGAATCAGCAGAATTTGAGTAATTGCTGGAAATTGAGTAATTTCTTCATGCAGAGAACCAGTTTTGCTGAAAAAGAGAGAACTGGAGAAGTTCAATATCGAGATGAACGATGAGCAGCTGGAAATGCAGACTTTTTCCTAATTTAGACATTAATAGATGTAGAGAGTGGAAATTGTTAGAAATATAGAAATTGATGGAAATGTAGAAAGCTAGACTTCAGAGTACGATTAGCATCTGCAAGAAGTGAATTTCATGGAATTGGGAGATTTTGCACTTATGCAGAATGAGAAATATCTACAGATAGAGAAAATCGTAGAACTTGTTCAATTGACATTTTGGTAGATAGAGAAAGTTAATTTTGCCTAAATTGATACAAACGGAGATATTGATGTTAGCTTGAATGCGCAGATCAGGTAATCTGCAGCATTTGAGTAATTGGAATAAAATCAGCTGTTCCCTAATTCAGAGAACCAGATTTGCTGAAAAGGAAAGAAATGGAGAATTTGAAGTTTGATGAGAATGCTGAGCATTGGAAATGCAGGCATACTATGAAATAGAGATATTAAAGCATATGCACAGTAGAACTTTGCCGAGATATACAAATTGAATGAAATGTAGAAACTGATAGATTAAGAGAAAGAGCAGTTGATGCAAGCGTTGAACATCATGGAATTGTGAAATTCTACAATAAAGAGGAGTGGGAAATATCTGCAGCTGGAGAAAATGCTAGAAGTACATCAATGGCTCGAAATAGACATTTTGCCTAATGGAGAAAGCTGGATTTGCAGCTTTATTGCAATCACGACAACTTCAATACATGTTGACAGATCATATTCGTAGAGATATAGAAATTGATGGTAATGTAGAATCCGATACAGCTATAGAAGGTGTTGCATCTACAAGCAACGAATTTCTAGGAATTGGGCGTTTTTGCAGTTAGCAGAATGAGAAATATCTGCAGATAGACAACATGTTAGAACTTGTTCAAACGGATAGCATTTGACATTTTGCTAGACAGGGAAAGCCAGTTTTGCGGAAAGTAAAGCCTACAGAGATATTGAAGTTAGCGGGAATGCAGTTAATCTGGAAATCAGCAGAATTTGAGTAATTGCTGGAAATTGAGTAGTTTCTTCATGCAGAGAAACAGTTTTGCTGATAACGAAGAACTGGAGAAGTTCAATATCGAGATGAACGATGAGCAGCTGGAAATGCAGACTTGTTCCTAATTTAGACATTAATAGATGTAGAGAGTAGAAATTGGTAGAAATATAGAAAATGATGGAAATGTAGAAAGCTAGACCTCAGAGTACAATTAGCATCTGGAAGAAGTGAATTTCATGGAATTGGGAGATTTTGCACTTATACAGAACGAGAAATATCTACAGATAGAGAAAATCTTAGAACTTGTTCAATTGAATTTTGGTAGATAGAGTAAGTTAATTTTGCCGAAATTGTCACAAACGGAGATATTGTTGTCAGCTTGAATGCGGGGATCTGGTAATCTGCAGCATTTGAGTAATTGGAAAAAATTGAGCTGTTCCGCAATTCAGTGAACCAGATTTGCTGAAAAGGAGAGAAATGGAGAATTTGAAGTTTGATGAGAATGCTGAGCAGCTGGAAATGCAGGGATTCTATGAAATAGAGATATTAAAGCATATAAACAGTAGAACTTTGCCGAGATATACAAATTGAATGAAATGTAGAAACTGATAGATTCAGAGAAAGAGCAGTTGATACCAGCGTTGAATTTCATGGAATTGTGAAATTTTACAATAAAGAGGAGTTGGAAATATCTGCAGTTGGAGAAAATGCTAGAAGTACATCAATGGCACGAAATAGACATTTTGCCTAATGGAGAAAGCTGGATTTGCAGCTTTGGTTCAATCACGACAACTTCAATACATGTTGGCAGATCATATTAGTAGAGATATAGAAATTGATGGTAATGTAGAATCCTATACATCTATAGAAGCTGTTGCATCCACAAGCAACGAATTTCTTGGAATTGGGCGTTTTTGCAATTATGCAGAATGAGAAATATCTGCAGATAGACAAAATGTTAGAACTTGTTTAAACGGATAGCATTTGACATTTTCGTAGACAGGGAAAGACAGGTTTGCGGAAAGTAAAGCCTACAGAGATATTGAAGTTAGCGTGAATGCAGTTAACCTGGAAATCAGCAGAATTTGAGTCATTGCGGGAAATTGAGTAATTTCTTCATGCAGAGAACCAGTTTTCCTGAAAAAGAGAGAACTGGAGAAGTTCAATATCGGGATGAACGATGAGCAGCTGGAAATGCAGACTTTTTCCTAATTTAGACATTAATAGATGTAGAGAGTAGAAATTGGTAGAAATATAGAAAAAGATGGAAATGTAGAAAGCTAGACTTCAGAGTACGATTAGCATCTGCAAGAAGTGAATTTCATGGAATTGGGAGATTTTGCACTTATGCAGAATGAGAAATATCTACAGATAGAGTTAAGGGTAGAATTTCTTCAATTGACATTTTGGTAGATAGAGAAAGTTAGTTTTGGCGAAATTGACACAAACGGAGATATTGATGTTAGCTTGAATGCGGAGATCTGGTAATCTGCAGCATTTGAGTATTTGGAAGAAATTGAGCTGTTCCGCAATTCAGAGAACCAGATTTGCTGAAAAGGAGAGAAATGGAGAATTTGAAGTTTGATGAGAATGCTGAGCAGCTGGAAATGCAGGGATTCCATGAAATAGAGATATTAAAGCATATGCACAGTAGAACTTTGCTGAGATATAAAAATTGAATCAAATGTAGAAACTGATAAATTCAGAGAAAGAGCAGTTGATGCAAGCATTTAATTTCATTTAATTGTGAAATTTTACAATAATGATTAGTGGAAAATATCTGCAGCTGGAGAAAATGCTAGAAGTACATAAATGGCTTGAAATAGACATTTTGCTTAATGGAGAAAGCTAAATTTGGAGCTTTTCTTCAATCACGACAACTTCAATTCGTGTTGACAGATCATATTAGTAGAGATATAGAAATGGATAGTAATGTAGAATCCTATACAGCTATAGAAGGTGTTGCATCCACAAGCAAGGAATTTCATGGAATTGGGCATTTTTGCAATTATGGAGAATGAAAATATCTGCAGATAGACAAAATGTTAGAACTTGTTCAAACGGATAGCATTTGACATTTTGGTAGACAGGGAAAGACAGGTTTGCGGAAAGTAAAGCCTACCGAGATAATGAAGTTAGCGTGAATGCAGTTAACCTGGGAATCAGCAGAATTTGAGTAATTGCTGGAAATTGAGTAATTTCTTCATGCAGAGAACCAGTTTTCCTGAAAAAGAGAGAACTGGAGAAGTTCAATATCGGGATTAACGATGAGCAGCTGGAAATGCAGACTTGTTCCTAATTTAGACATTAATAGATGTAGAGAGTAGAAATTGGTAGAAATATAGAAAAAAATGCAAATGTAGAAAGCTAGACTTCAGAGTACAATTAGCATCTGGAAGAAATGAATTTCCTGGAATTGGGAGATTTTGCACTTATACAGAATGAGAAATATGTACAGATAGAGAAAATGTAGAACTTGTTCAAGCGACATTTTGGTAGATAGAGAAAGTTAATTTTGCTGAAATTGTCACAAACGGAGATATTGATGTTAGCTTGAATGCGGATATCTGGTAATCTGCAGCATTTGAGTAATTGGAAAAAATTGAGCTGTTCCGCAATTCAGTGAACCAGATTTGCTGAAAAGGAGAGAAATGGCGAATTTGAAGTTTGATGAGAATGCTGAGCAGCTGGAAATGCAGGGATTCTATGAAATAGAGATATTAAAGCATATACACAGTTGAACTTTGCCGAAATATACAAATTGAATGAAATGTAGAAACTGATAGATTCAGAGAAAGAGCAGTTGATGCAAGCGTTGAACTTCATGGAATTGTGAAATTTTACAATAAAGAGTAGTGAGAAATATCTGCAGCTGGAGACAATGCTAGAAGTACATCAATGGCTCGAAATAGACATTTTGCCTAATGGAGAAAGCTAGATTTGCAGCTTTACTGCAATCACGACAACTTCAATACGTGTTGTCAGATCTTATTCGTAGAGATATAGAAATTGATGGTAATGTAGAATCCTATACAGCTATAGAAGCTGTTGCATCCACAAGCAACGAATTTCTTTTAATTGTGCGTTTTTGCAATTATGCAGAATGAGAAATATCTGTAGATAGACAAAATGTTAAAACTTGTTCAAACGGATAGCATTTGACATTTTGGTAGACAGGGAAAGACAGGTTGGCGGAAAGTAAAGCCTACAGAGATATTGAAGTTATCGTGAATGCAGTTAACCTGGAAATCAGCAGAATTTGAGTAATTGCTGGAAATTGAGTAATTTCTTCATGCAGAGAACCAGTTTTGCTGAAAAAGAGAGAACTGGAGAAGTTCAATATCGAGATGAACGATGAGCAGCTGGAAATGCAGACTTTTTCCTAATTTAGACATTAATAGATGTAGAGAGTGGAAATTGTTAGAAATATAGAAATTGATGGAAACGTAGAAAGCTAGACTTCAGAGTACGATTAGCATCTGCAAGAAGTGAATTTCATGGAATTGGGAGATTTTGCACTTATGCAGAATGAGAAATATCTACAGATAGAGAAAATCGTAGAACTTGTTCAATTGACATTTTGGTAGATAGAGAAAGTTAATTTTGCCTAAATTGATACAAACGGAGATATTGATGTTAGCTTGAATGCGCAGATCAGGTAATCTGCAGCATTTGAGTAATTGGAATAAAATCAGCTGTTCCCTAATTCAGAGAACCAGATTTGCTGAAAAGGAAAGAAATGGTGAATTTGAAGTTTGATGAGAATGCTGAGCATTGGAAATGCAGGCATACTATGAAATAGAGATATTAAAGCATATGCACAGTAGAACTTTGCCGAGATATACAAATTGAATGAAATGTAGAAACTGATAGATTAAGAGAAAGAGCAGTTGATGCAAGCGTTGAACATCATGGAATTGTGAAATTTTACAATAAAGAGGAGTGGGAAATATCTGCAGCTGGAGAAAATGCTAGAAGTACATCAATGGCTCGAAATAGACATTTTGCCTAATGGAGAAAGCTGGATTTGCAGCTTTATTGCAATCACGACAACTTCAATACATGTTGACAGATCATATTCGTAGAGATATAGAAATTGATGGTAATGTAGAATCCGATACAGCTACAGAAGGTGTTGCATCTACAAGCAACGAATTTCTAGGAATTGGGCGTTTTTGCAGTTAGCAGAATGAGAAATATCAGCAGATAGACAACATGTTAGAACTTGTTCAAACGGATAGCATTTGACATTTTGGTAGACAGGGAAAGACAGGTTGGCGGAAAGTAATGCCTACAGAGATATTGAAGTTAGCGGGAATGCAGTTAACCTGGAAATCAGCAGAATTTGAGTAATTGCTGGAAATTGAGTAATTTCTTCATGCAGAGAACCAGTTTTGCTGAAAAAGAGAGAACTGGAGAAGTTCAATATCGAGATGAACGATGAGCAGCTGGAAATGCAGACTTTTTCCTAATTTAGACATTAATAGATGTAGAGAGTGGAAATTGTTAGAAATATAGAAATTGATGGAAATGTAGAAAGCTAGACTTCAGAGTACGATTAGCATCTGCAAGAAGTGAATTTCATGGAATTGGGAGATTTTGCACTTATGCAGAATGAGAAATATCTACAGATAGAGAAAATCGTAGAACTTGTTCAATTGACATTTTGGTAGATAGAGAAAGTTAATTTTGCCTAAATTGATACAAACGGAGATATTGATGTTAGCTTGAATGCGCAGATCAGGTAATCTGCAGCATTTTAGTAATTGGAAAAAAATCAGCTGTTCCCTAATTCAGAGAACCAGATTTGCTGAAAAGGAAAGAAATGGAGAATTTGAAGTTTGATGAGAATGCTGAGCATTGGAAATGCAGGCATACTATGAAATAGAGATATTAAAGCATATGCACAGTAGAACTTTGCCGAGATATACAAATTGAATGAAATGTAGAAACTGATAGATTCAGAGAAAGAGCAGTTGATGCAAGCGTTGAACATCATGGAATTGTGAAATTTTACAATAAAGAGGAGTGGGAAATATCTGCAGCTGGAGAAAATGCTAGAAGTACATCAATGGCTCGAAATAGACATTTTGCCTAATGGAGAAAGCTGGATTTGCAGCTTTATTGCAATCACGACAACTTCAATACATGTTGACAGATCATATTCGTAGAGATATAGAAATTGATGGTAATGTAGAATCCGATACAGCTATAGAAGGTGTTGCATCTACAAGCAACGAATTTCTAGGAATTGGGCGTTTTTGCAGTTAGCAGAATGAGAAATATCTGCAGATAGACAACATGTTAGAACTTGTTCAAACGGATAGCATTTGACATTTTGCTAGACAGGGAAAGCCAGTTTTGCGGAAAGTAAAGCCTACAGAGATATTGAAGTTAGCGGGAATGCAGTTAATCTGGAAATCAGCAGAATTTGAGTAATTGCTGGAAATTGAGTAGTTTCTTCATGCAGAGAAACAGTTTTGCTGATAACGAAGAACTGGAGAAGTTCAATATCGAGATGAACGATGAGCAGCTGGAAATGCAGACTTGTTCCTAATTTAGACATTAATAGATGTAGAGAGTAGAAATTGGTAGAAATATAGAAAATGATGGAAATGTAGAAAGCTAGACCTCAGAGTACAATTAGCATCTGGAAGAAGTGAATTTCATGGAATTGGGAGATTTTGCACTTATACAGAACGAGAAATATCTACAGATAGAGAAAATCTTAGAACTTGTTCAATTGAATTTTGGTAGATAGAGTAAGTTAATTTTGCCGAAATTGTCACAAACGGAGATATTGTTGTCAGCTTGAATGCGGGGATCTGGTAATCTGCAGCATTTGAGTAATTGGAAAAAATTGAGCTGTTCCGCAATTCAGTGAACCAGATTTGCTGAAAAGGAGAGAAATGGAGAATTTGAAGTTTGATGAGAATGCTGAGCAGCTGGAAATGCAGGGATTCTATGAAATAGAGATATTAAAGCATATAAACAGTAGAACTTTGCCGAGATATACA
This sequence comes from Cetorhinus maximus, assembly GCF_964194155.1. Taxonomy (NCBI): domain Eukaryota; kingdom Metazoa; phylum Chordata; class Chondrichthyes; order Lamniformes; family Cetorhinidae; genus Cetorhinus; species Cetorhinus maximus. The sequence goes on from NC_135885.1 coordinate 109,638,851, forward strand.
AATTGAATGAAATGTAAGAAACTGATAGATTCAGAGAAAGAGCAGTTGATACCAGCGTTGAATTTCATGGAATTGTGAAATTTTACAATAAAGAGGAGTTGGAAATATCTGCAGTTGGAGAAAATGCTAGAAGTACATCAATGGCACGAAATAGACATTTTGCCTAATGGAGAAAGCTGGATTTGCAGCTTTGGTTCAATCACGACAACTTCAATACATGTTGGCAGATCATATTAGTAGAGATATAGAAATTGATTGGTAATGTAGAATCCTATACATCTATAGAAGCTGTTGCATCCACAAGCAACGAATTTCTTGGAATTGGGCGTTTTTGCAATTATGCAGAATGAGAAATATCTGCAGATAGACAAAATGTTAGAACTTGTTTAAACGGATAGCATTTGACATTTTCGTAGACAGGGAAAGACAGGTTTGCGGAAAGTAAAGCCTACAGAGATATTGAAGTTAGCGTGAATGCAGTTAACCTGGAAATCAGCAGAATTTGAGTCATTGCGGGAAATTGAGTAATTTCTTCATGCAGAGAACCAGTTTTCCTGAAAAAGAGAGAACTGGAGAAGTTCAATATCGGGATGAACGATGAGCAGCTGGAAATGCAGACTTTTTCCTAATTTAGACATTAATAGATGTAGAGAGTAGAAATTGGTAGAAATATAGAAAAAGATGGAAATGTAGAAAGCTAGACTTCAGAGTACGATTAGCATCTGCAAAAGTGAATTTCATGGAATTGGGAGATTTTGCACTTATGCAGAATGAGAAATATCTACAGATAGAGTTAAGGGTAGAATTTCTTCAATTGACATTTTGGTAGATAGAGAAAGTTAGTTTTGGCGAAATTGACACAAACGGAGATATTGATGTTAGCTTGAATGCGGAGATCTGGTAATCTGCAGCATTTGAGTATTTGGAAGAAATTGAGCTGTTCCGCAATTCAGAGAACCAGATTTGCTGAAAAGGAGAGAAATGGAGAATTTGAAGTTTGATGAGAATGCTGAGCAGCTGGAAATGCAGGGATTCCATGAAATAGAGATATTAAAGCATATGCACAGTAGAACTTTGCTGAGATATAAAAATTGAATCAAATGTAGAAACTGATAAATTCAGAGAAAGAGCAGTTGATGCAAGCATTTAATTTCATTTAATTGTGAAATTTTACAATAATGATTAGTGGAAAATATCTGCAGCTGGAGAAAATGCTAGAAGTACATAAATGGCTCTAAATAGACATTTTGCTTAATGGAGAAAGCTAAATTTGGAGCTTTTCTTCAATCACGACAACTTCAATTCGTGTTGACAGATCATATTAGTAGAGATATAGAAATGGATAGTAATGTAGAATCCTATACAGCTATAGAAGGTGTTGCATCCACAAGCAACGAATTTCATGGAATTGGGCGTTTTTGCAATTATGGAGAATGAAAATATCTGCA